>NC_056726.1:1410773176-1410954636 GCF_019279795.1 Protopterus annectens
AGCTCGTGACCTGTCACCATGCCTATCATCATTGTCAGAGTCTGTATGGACACTAACATCAGTTTTTCTGCAGGAAGGACTCTGACCCACCTCGCCACCTGTGAGTGCCAAACAAAAATGTAATTTAAGACCTGCACATTATGGTTTATCTCTACACACACACACACACACACACACACACACACACACACACACACACACACACACACACACACTTTCAAGTGAGGTGGCACAAAGATATTACACAAATCTCTAACTACCCAACAGTCAACATGCATGACATATTTATTTATTTATTTATTTATTTATTTATTTATTTATTTATTTATTTATTTATTGCAGTTGGTTTACCAGGATAGTCCATTGGGCCATAAAGAACCCGTTTTCAATGGAGTCTTGGGGAGAAAACAGTAGCAATATAGGTACAGCAGGTAGTAATGATAGTTATACAAATGAGAAAGGAAAATATTTAAAATAAAATAGTCCAAATACAACAATTAATACAGATTGATAAGGATATACAACAATACTACAGCAAATAAAGCAATTACACAATTCGAGAGGAATCATTCACACTGTGGAAAGGCACAACGTCATACTAAAGGATATTGCATAGTTGGGGAAGTAAACTAAAAGCTTGTCTAGTCCATTCTATACAATTATATAGAAAGAGTAGAGTAGAAGCAGGAAGAAGCAGGGGAGGTGAGAAGACAGGATTAGTTATGTAGGGTGGGAGCAAGAGCATTCCCACTGTGATGTTAGATGTGAGTGAAGAGATTTTTTGAAGGTAGAGTGGTTAATGGTGGTGCGAATGGATGGTGGTAGGGAGTTCCAGTGTCGAGCTAGGCTGAAGGATAGAAGGTTTTTGCCTGGGGGATGTGTAGGTTTATGCACTTCTAGTAGGTTTTGATTGTTTGACCTTAATACTCTATTGGGTTGGTGCATTTTAAAGGCTGATGAAAGGGATGGACAGAGGGAGGGGGTTGAGAATAAGCTTATGGGCTAGAGTTAGTTGGGTGTAGGTTAGTTGATTTGGAAGTTCTAGCCATTGAAGTTTCTGGAGGGAGGAACAATGATGGGTGGAGGACTTATGGCTAGTGGCGAATTTTGCGATTTTGTTATAGCAGCAGGAAAGCTGTTTTTTTAAAGAGGACTGAAGATTAGTTAGGAGTGGTGCACCATAGAGAAGGGAGGGGATAAGGAAGGAAGTAGAGAGAGTGATTTTAGTGGCAGGAGTGAGGTAGGGATTCTGTCTGTAAAGCATGCCTAGTTTTTGATGGGTTTTTTTGATATTTAGTTGTAGGTGGGAGTTAAATTTAAGTTGGTTGTCAATTTGGACCCCAAGTAACTTAGTCTGTGACACTATTTCTAGAGGTGAGTTGTTTTGACTAGTGATTGAGAATGTATTCATATCAAAAGGAGTAACTTTAGAAGGAGTAAATATCATTAGTTTGGTCTTGGAAGCATTAAGAGCTAGATGGTTACTTAGCATCCATTGCTCAGTGGTAGAGAAGGCATCTTGAGTTAGTTTTTGAAGTTTAGCAATAGAAATGGCAGAACAGATGATTGTTGAATCATCTGCGTATTGGATGATGTTTGAGAGTGGGATAGATTTGTGGAAATTGTTTATAAATATATTAAAGCGAAGGGGACACAGTATGGAGCCTTGTGGAACTCCTGTAGGAGTCCTAAGAAATGAAGAGGTGGCTTTCTTCCATTTTACTGCTTGGTTTCTGTTAGATAGGTAGCTAGAGAACCAGTTCAAGGAGGAGGGAGATAGATTAAGTTCAGAGAGCTTAGCTAAAAGCAGGCTATGTGATATAGTATCAAAGGCTTTAGAGAGGTCAAGAAGTAGGGTAGAAACAAATTGGCCAGAATCTCGAGCTTTATTTATAATTTCAAGGAAGGAGAGGAGGGCTGTCATGGTGCTATGGTTTGGTCTGAATCCATGTTGTGTGGGAGTTATAAGGTGATTATCTAGGAGATATGGAAGGAGTTGAAGTTGGACACATTTTTCTAGGATCTTAGAGATAGGGACAGGAGAGCTATGGGCGCACATTTGTTATATTGTTATTGTTACCACCTTTGTGTAGAGGTATGATAAAGGCCTGTTTCCAGATTTGAGGTACTGTAGATTCTTGTATGGAACGGTTTATTAAGATGCTAATGGGGTAGACAAGAGATTCTGCAGCTATACTAAGAAAGTAAGAAGGATATTATCAGGAGCGTTGGTACATGGCTTCAATTTCTGAAGGAGTTTCTTTATAGTAGATGTAGGTATGGGTTTTAATGAGAATAGGGGGGAGGCAGGAGGGGAATTAGGGGGTGGTAGAGATGAGGAAGAAGTTTGTGTAGAGGAGGAGGTAGAGGATTTAGTAGATGGGGAATGGGGAGTAGTAGTAGTCAGAGATAGAGTGTGAATGGGGTGGGAGAGGGATTGGCGAGTGTGGTGGTGTTGGAGAATGAAGAAGTCAATTTGGAAATAGAGTCAATAAAAAAGGAGTTAAATTGAGTGGCCAAAACTAATTCAGGAGCATTTGAGTCTGGGGAGGGAGTATCTGGTTTACTAGGGTGTAGGAGACTAGAGATGCCTTTCCAGAATTTCTGAGGGTTGTTTTTATTATGGTTTTGGAGTGTAGAGAAGTAGTTTTGTCGATCTGAAGTGATGAGTTTTTTTACTTTATTTCGAAGCATTTTATAGTCATTGAGGAGCAGTGGTGTCTTGTTTTTCTGGTAGCGTGCCCAGACTTTATCTCTATGTCTCATGATAGCAAGAGTATTTTTGGAAAGCCAGGGTGCTGATTTCATTTTTATTCTCTTTGTCCTTAAGGGAGCCTGGGAGTCTAATAATTTTAAAATTATTGAGTTAAAGTGGGAGACTGCAATGTCTAGTGGTAGTGTTTTTAAACAATTCCAATTAATTGCCTGTAAAGAGTTCGTTAAGGTTGTTGGGTTGAAGTTTTTTTGGTCACGAATAGTAATATAGTTATGGGTTCGTTGTAAGATTGAGGGAAGTCGGTGGGTGAAGATGGGTATGTGGTCACTAAGGGGATCGGGAAGAGTGCCACTGTTGGAGAAATAGTGAGGATGGGAGACAAGGATCCAATCCAGTATACTTCCATTGGAGGGATTTTTAGTAGGGCGAGTTATGGCACTGATTAGTTGAGAGAAATTGTAGAGGTTGATGTTAACGGAGTTTGTTGGAGACTGAATGCTGGCCCAGTTAATGTTCACGTCTCCTAGGATTATGGTTCCGTTATTAATGTTACTGGAGAGCCAGGAAAGGATGTGTTCAAGTGTAGAAATATTATCCCCAGGGGGGATATAGAGGGAAGCAAGACATATGTGTTTGTGATTATTGATTTGAAGACTAAGGAGAAGTTCAGAGTTGTTAAAGTGTGAAATAGGTTTATTATAGGGGGTGACTATTAGGGAGGATGAGTATAGGAGAGCTACTCCTCCACCTTTTTTGAGGGGCCTATCTTTTCTTATGATGGAGTAGTTTGCAGGAATTATTTCAGAGTCCTTTATATGTGGTTTTAACCAGGTTTCAGAAATAAATAGGATGTCAGGTTTATTGTGTGTGAGCCAAGCATGAAGGTTTGGGACTTTATTTACTATACTTTGGGAGTTTAAGGAAGTTAATAACAAGGATTTGTTTATGGTGGTTAAGGTGGTAGGGCCTGGGTTGGGATGTATATCACCAGATATGAGAGCAATTATTGGATGAAGGAAGAAGTTGTTTAGATGAGGCGACAGTAATGTAATAAGATCAGGTTCTAAAGTAAGGTGGAGAAATTTGCTAGTAGTTATAGGAATGGAGATTGCTGGGGAGGTGATAAGTTTGTATTGGAAAAGAAGGAGATTTTCTGTGGAGTATAAATGGGGGGAGATAGGGGAGTATGAGTATGAGAGAGGTGAGTTCTGATGGTTGGTTACATGGAAGGATTGAGAGTGGAAGGAAATAGTGGGCTGGGAGAGATAGTGCAGACAGGATAAGATGAGGAGATGGAGTAGTAAAAGGGAGATGAAGGATTGCTTTGAGAGCAGCCATACTCAGTCCTTGTTTCCAACATTATACATCTCTGTGATGCATGAGTTGTGTTAGTTAGTGATGCCCCTTCCCTTGGAATACACTGCACCCATGTACACAGTATTGCTGTGCACCTGTACAGCACACTGACATGTACTGTGCACCATACCTCATGAGTGTACACACCATTGTTAAATGTGTATATGTGTGGCAGTTATGTTTGCTCTGTTGCTCATAGTCTCTATGTGTTTGTCTGACACATACCTGGGATGATATGAGGACTGATGTCAATAGCTAATGCCTGACCTCTGATTTGCAGATCTCATCATCAGCAGTGCATGTATAAGCAATAAAATCTGATTACACTGACAACCTTCAAAGCTTAATGTGGCTATGAGGAGTGTACACACCCTTGTTGACATGCCAGCCTCTTCCATGATATGCAATTGGGCCACAATACTGCATATGTTAACATTACACACACCTGATATGTGACATATGACCTGTGCAATCCAATGCAGTATCAAGCAACTGTGTTAGTCGTGCAGATGCTGAATGAGATGCATACAATATGTGGGTTGCATAAGTGTGCACTCCCTTAAAACAATGGTTTGTTGCAGCACTTGTTAAGTGAACTACAGCAGTCACTACTCCTGGAAGGGGTATACTAGCATGGTCCATCTTCACTTGCCATTATTTGGTCACTCCGCCCTACAAAAATCCCCCAACTCTGCCGGATTGCAAGGTCAGCTCATGTGCACAGTCCTTGGAGGTCACACTGTGGCTTCACAATTGCTGTGGAGTCAGGGTTATATCTGGCACAATACATGACCTTGACTGTGTTCGGATACAGCCATTCTTAGCGAGCTTTGGATGTGTGCTTCAGTTCACTGTTGCTTTTCAGGATGACACCCCTCCCCATCCTCAGCCTTATTGCAGATGCTTGACAACTATGGGCCACACACAAGTGTTATTTTGCAGTGCTCCAAATTCCGAACACCATGTCTACCAGCCTAGTTCCTGCTAATGAACAGCAAACCTAAAGATGTACACTGGCACCAGCAAGGTAAAAATGGGGATGGTGGCCTTGAGGTGGAGTGAGGTGTTGCTTGTGCACCACATGTATCTGTATGAATATTGTCTGTAGGTTTCAGCTTTGGTCTCATGACACAATTACAGATTGCAACACATGCCTTTGGGAGACTTGATGTTATGCATATGCTACCTGTAGAGAGCCCTGGATGATGTTTCCTGTGTAACAACTCTTCCATCTGATTACCCTAACCCATAAGCCACACTTATGCAAATTCCAGGCAATTGTCGACAAGGGTACTGCACAGGCAGCACTTGCTAGACATTCCTGCAAGTCCCTCAGTGTTACTGCATGTTTCTGGGCATCCTCCATGACCAGTTTGCAGCATGTGTTGTCATCTGTTTTGGATGGGCATCTGTTTATTTTCTACATTAATGCTGTCCCATACTTCATACACATATACATGACTGTCTGCACTGTTTGCCATGGTATATGCAATGGTGAGGTAAGGCTATGTTTCCCATTCCTGAGTGCTACCTTTCAGATATGGGATCCATTTCATGGTTTGTAAGATGTGTGCAAGCCATGACTGCCACTGTTGCAGGTGAGTGAGCAAATGCCATGGACATACTTATTGGACAGCAGATCATTACTTGGTGTGACATTGAGGCCCTATACTTGATGGAAGGTGTGTACTCAAGAAGAGTGAATGCTGTCAGTACCTCACAAGCTGCTTCCACAATATATTATTTGGAGTGTGTGCACACATATGCTTCCAGTGTTTGTTAAGGTATGTATTCCCCATATCTGTTGTCCTAACATAGGCTTCCATATTAAATATTAATTGCTCATGTTAGGATCATGTTACAGGTTGTAAAAGATGTGGAATGTGGTACTGTGATTTGCCGTTGTTTATATCAGGAACAGTTGCCATTGTAATAGTGGTGTATGCACTGTTGTAGCCACTATATAAGGGTAATGTTTCAGGGTCTATATTATATTATCACACACTTACAAAAGCGAACGATAATTAATTGACCCCATGTAAGTGAAAGCTTACAAAGTCAAAACTTCAGACAAGGGAAAAAACTCTCTGTTCCAAAAAAAAAAAAAAAAAAAACAACTTTAAAACATTACATAATGTGGGGGACTTCACCCCCCCCCTACTTAATATACCAACTCCAAGATTGCAATACAGTGCCAAAAATGACAAAGTAACAAAAGTGGCCAAGTGAATTCTTTTCCAGGGAAAGAATTCACTGAAAAGCTACTTCGCTATTTTGCCTTTTTGTTCTTTTAGGTTCGATCAAGATGCATTTGACAAAATGCATCTGCAATAACGCAATAGGAACCCAATGTTTCAGACATGTCCCTACTGTAGGCCATTTGTTCCACCATTATGTTCATCTTTGTCCACACATCTTGCACTGACAGATTGTTAGTTATACGGCAGGACTCTTACATACCCTTCAGATATGCCACCATGGTGACCACTGTGATGCAGTGCAGTTAACAGCAACAATAAGTGAACATATACAGCATGCGTTATGGGTAGGTGTGTCAAATGTGTGCATGGAACATAGCATAGCCATAACATGGCCGATGTATTGGTAAACCTGAGCAAAACAACTCCATACTCAACAGCTACAGGCTGCTGCCCCAGTTGTATACCAGAGGCACCTAAATAGTTGTGTGAGAGACATAATGTCATTAGCCACACCTGTGGCATTGGTACAGGATGGGAGCAGAAATTTGGCACATCAACAGTACAAACCCACAATACTAGAGATTATGCACATTTGTGCATTACTACACTGGAGCAACATACTATCTTATCTGACATATGCATGTAGATACTTTACAGATGAAAATGGATAAGCAACGATGGTCTACTAATGTGACCTGGGGCCTTACATGCATGCTCCTTGTCCATTGTGTGGGTGGCATCCACCTCCACAATGCTGTCTTCAGCTTGCTGGCTTGGCTGGTGGGCAGGTGCCCCAAGGCTGTCAAGGAGCTCTTTAGCATGTGTCAGTGGGGGCTGAATGGCATGACTCCCACCTGTGGCTAGCTGGTACCTCCTATCTGCAGTGGCATGCTATCGGGAATGTCGGATCAGATCTGTGCAGCGATGCCACACCTGCTCATAATTGTGGTTGTGCAGGCCAACATCTTTTACCCTGTGGATGAGCTCATTCCACAGGGTGGTCCTCTCCTGCAGATCCTGGGTCCTGCACCCAAAGAGGATGGCATGATGGACTATGAGGTACTGAATTATTGCATCATTTTCCAGGGGTGTGTATGTGGGCAGACATTCTCGGGACATTGTACCTGAAAGACATAAACAGGAAAAAAGGTCAGAGGACCTCATACAGTTGTCCACGTGCACATCAACAGTGAGTATTACTTGCAAATAGTCCAAACTATACCATAACACTGTAAGCTATCATGGCTTGTGCATCTTGCATTACACTTCTGGCCCTGACCTGTCCAGTTCCCCCAGTGTTGGACACTTAATGGCATAATCTACTACACACCATTCATTTCTTTGAAGAGGGATGAAAGTGGCTATCTTCCTTGTGGATGGTGTGTGGATGGTGACATGTGTGTGTCTGACTGTAGTGTGTGATAGGACTTTGAGCACATGCCTGTTTTCATGCAGGAGGCAAACTATAATGTTCTCATGCCCCATGGAGACTTGCTGATGATGCCATCAGTTGGCATTATGTCCATGCTCACCATTGATGCGGGCAGGAGTGTGGGTGATGTGCATATCCCCCTCTACTACTGTTGTGGACAGGGTGCCACTGTCCCCACCTATCCTGTCTGATGCAGATTGCCTGTATTCATGGCATGTGTGTATGAGATGTGCTTTACCCCCAGTACAGGTTGACTTGTGTTACTGGCTCTGAGACTGCATACATATGTGTAGACATGGTTGCATTTGGCCTTGGTGGTTTGGATATGTCTGATTTCTAGTCATAGTCAGCCTTACAGAAGGTCACCTATGAACCTACCTGCTTGTTCAGATAGAGGTGCTCTTGCTTCCAAGTTGTGGTCTGCACCTATGTGTCCCTGAACAGCCACCATAGCAACCTATTATGTGCTTTGTGTCTTGGTGGTGTCCACTAAGGGGTAATACTCTATTGGTGGTGGAGGATGGTTGTACAGGTAAGGTACTGCTGATTCCATATAGCTATAGTGGATATCAAGTGTACACACCCCTGTTACAATGCATGGTACTTGTGCTATTGGAACATGACCCCACAAAAGCACATGTCAACACAACCCCCATCTATGATGTATCCTATAGCCTGCTCAGTTCAATAGGGAACATAACAACCTGTCCTGTGGAAACATATAGGTTCATAGGTTCATAGGTGTGTACTAGGCTAATGGCCCTGGAGCCTTTACAAGCCTAGCCCATAGGATTACCCTGGCATCATGCCACCCAACCTTAGTTCCCAGTGCCTCTGTCAAGTAAAGCCACTGGAGTGATCCCTGTGGTGAAGTTTCTATTTCCCATCCACTAAGATTTCTCTTGAAGAGAGTCAGTGAAGTGCTCTGCTTGACATGTATGGGAAGTCTATTCCATAGCATGGGCAATCCCTGGGTTATGAACCTGTCCCTCCAGCATATGGGAAGTAATACTCAGTACAGTAAGCCAGTTGAATGTGTGTGCACACCCTTACACTGGTATGTTGTGTAAACACCTGTTGAAATGATTACAGCATCCATTTGTCTTGATTTGTATTCTAACATCATATCACATATTCACTTGGCAATGGTTTCTCACCTTCCATGAAACAGCTTTGTTTCTTTTTCAATATAATTGTATAGGTTATGGGTCATATTTGAGATGAGAAATATTTTGGCATGACTTCCTGTGGTCTCATTGACATACAGCACACAGACCTGGCATTCCAACAGGAGTGTGTACACTTTGATATCCAGTGTATATGGATCAGTGGCGGCTGGTGACTTCAAATCAAAGGGGGGCTGCAGGATGGGTGTGGCCAATAAGAAGGGGTGTGGCCAACAAGAAGGGGTGGAGCTATGGTGCAATGGGATCAATGCTTGACATACTTATTTACATGAAATAAATGCTCAGTCAGTATGGCGCATGCTGAATACTCTACACAGCACACATTGTTATATACACACATTGGTTTGAACACTTACCTCTGCGGTATACTGCAAACAGTACTTTATACTCCGTTTCTGCACCTGAGGAGAAGCTGTGGTCTAGAACACATCAGGTCATACTGGATTTCTCCCACCCCCTTTTTCACGGAGGCTCAAAAGGGACAGTTTTAAGTTTCCCCAAGCAAATAATATTCACGTGACCCCCAGCTGGTTCCAAATAAGTGCTTGTAGTCTTTCAGTTGTTCCTGTTAAGGGTTTGCCACATCAGATCTGTTTCCATTGGTTCCTGTCCTCTGCATCTTGCTCTGTCACCACATCACTTCCTCAATCACATCCATAAATCTAACCTTACGAGTCCTTCCTCTTTTCTTCCCTGGCAGCTCCATCCTTAGCATCCTTCTCCCAATATACCCAGCATCCTTCTCCCAATATACCCAGCATCCTTCTCCCAATATACCCCAGCATCCTTCTCCCAATATACCCCAGCATCCTTCTCCCAATATACCCCAGCATCCTTCTCCCAATATACCCAGCATCCCTCCTCAGCACATGTCCAAATCAACACAATCTCACCTTTGGACATGCCTTCCCCCTCATCTAGAGCCAACAGTAGCCTCCACCCAATTTCTGCCAGCACCCTTTTGGTTAACACAGTACTGGTGGTTGTCATTGTTAACCCAGGCCTCAACCAATCCTGCATCAAAATCTGTATTGTTGTCCCACAAAATTTTGTCAGGAGGTTATATGTGATTCCCTTCCTGATATAACCCTCCCCATTTATCCGGGCTTGGGACCGGCACGGAGAAATGCACTGGCTTGTGCATCCCCAGTGGCTGGGTTACATAAGTGCTTGTAGTACTAGTAGTACCAAATAAGTGCCTCTTGTGTTCTTCTGTGTATTGTGTTCCGTTACTTATAGATAAAGTCCATTCGTCTCTCTTTATTTTGGGCAAACAAATCAATAACTCTGTGGTTGAAGTTAGTTATACTCCACATTAACTCCTTTCCTATGGAAAGCATAGCCAAAGCATTCAATCTGTCTTGCCCCATTGTAGAACGAAGAAAAGTTTTAATCCTTTTCAGTGTTGAGAAACACCTTTCTGCCTCAGCAGTTGACATTGGTGTGGTGGCTATAATTAACACTTTGTAAGTCTGTGAAAACACACTGGTTAAGGAGTTGTCCAACAAGAATTTTAACATCTTGACTGCACTGCCAGCTGCTTTAAAGTCTTCACGTTGATACACCACTCCAAGTTCTGTTCTAAGTTGTCCCCTCAACAGGAATGGATAGTTGTCCATTGTTCCTGTGAACAGATTTTCTGGAAACTCTCTCATGTATGTTGAAAACTTTCCAGGCAGAAGTAACTGAGAAGCTTGAAGATGGCCAGTTTGTTGAAATCGTGATGATGCCTGGAACTTTACGACATCACACACTTCCTTTGCAGCAACTGGCAAGGTCTCATGCAGTGGTCGGGAAGCTGATGGCCCTCGTCTACGTTTTGACCGGATGTTCTCTGTCTGTAGATACTGCTCTGCAATACCGTCGATACCCGATCTAACACTGTCAATTGCATCCAAAAATGTCTGAACATCCTTTTCAACAGCAGTTGCATCTGTGGTACGACACTGAAGTTGCCTGTACAGAATGTTAACATGGGGCATTATACGATGGAAAACAGTAAACCAAAATTTAAATTTGTCATCTTCAACTGATCGCAGCAGCCCATTTGCTTCCAGTATAGTTGCTGCAGCAGATGTAGGACTCTTGTACAAATAATTAAAGCACTCTGCCAGTGACTCCAAGTTCTCATACACTGCATTTACAGTACGGATGTTAAAATTCCACCGTGTTCCTGACACTCTTGGCATGCGTCGTGATACTATACTATCCAGAGCAGCTTGTCTTTGAACTGAACGACTGAAAAAGGCTGGAATTCCACTAAGTGTTACAAAAAATGTCCTTGCTTCAGTATTCTGTTGTGTGGCTCTTTGCATTACCAGATTAAGTTGGTGGGCATAGCAGTGTATATAGTAGGCATATTTAAACTCTTGTCTTACGATGGCCTGAACCCCATGCTGAACACCACTCATAACAGATGCACCATCATAACTCTGAGCAATCACTTTTTCATGCTGGTCTCCCACTACTTCCTTCAACTGTTGTTTTATCACAACAGCAATATGTTGTGCTGTCTGTCCAAGTGGTGTAAAGTATCCCCAAAAACGTTCCACCACCTGTCCATTGACAACGAACGGAACACAATAGCCATTTGCCATATCCCAGCAAAATCAGTGGTTTCATCTGCAATTACTGCTATAAATTTTGCAGTACGAATCTCCTTTTATTTCTTCTCTGCATACTGTTAGCATGCAGTCCAGGAGTTCATTTTGAATAGTTTTTGATGTTCCTTTGAAAACAGTTGAAGTTGTCACGTGATCAATCAACTTCTTATCAAACTGGCAGATTAATTCTACCAGTGCCCGGAACATTCCTGGATTCCATGACTCTTCAGACTCATCATGGCCTCTTAAAGCTACTTCTTGTGCACCACACACCTTGATGCATTCTATTAAAATAGACAGAACATAACGGTTGTCATCCACTTTCTTGTTGTGTCTTTCTACTGATAACTGGTATCCACTACTTAACTGACACCTGATATCCACAGTTCCCAACACTGCTAGACTCATTTGGTTGTCAAAATGTTTAGTAGACTGTTCATGCCTTCTGGACTTTTCTTCCAGTCTCTTCAGGTCATCCATCCAGGCTTCCTCTCCACCAAACAACAAACATGGGAAGCAGTACAAGCTGTTTGTTTCCTCACAACCACAGATCCAGGTGTGTTTATCATACACTGACCTGTTGAAGCTGCGTGTGTATGTTCTTGACCTACTTGTACCTGCAGACTCTATCTTCAGATCAGGTGTGGGTCTTCCAGTCCTCTTGATTCTGAACTTCTCATCAAGAGTCAACTCTTTAAAATTAATAGATTTCAGATAGGCCACTGTAACACTCTGCTCACTCTGTTCACTCATTCTGGTTATTGTAGTTGTTGCAACTCTGAAATGAAGATATTGCAGAAATTATTTAAGTGCCACTGTTGTATACATGTAATGATTTACAGCTTCAGAAACAGCACTCATTTCATTGACAGTCTGCCACAGCCATGACCTACCAACTATCTGGCTTGGCCTTGCCAGGATTAAAGACTATTAATGCATTTGTGATGCACACACGGTCACAGCTTACATTGTCTTTGCAGGACTAACAGGGGCAGTCATTCCATTGCCCCCACTATACTTTCTGCTTTCATCCTTCCAGCATTAAAATATATCTGCTGCACAGAGACCGAACCGTAGTCACAGCCTGTATGCATATTGCCTACTCCCTCAGACATATTAGAGTTTTGCAAAGCCAGAATTACAACACTAAATGGTTATTTCATTCCAACACTGGTGACATGAAAGTCCCCCATCCCAACAGCCTACCAAAAGTACCTGGCTCAAAAACCTCTGAAATCAGAAAGCAAAACAGTAATGAACTGCAAATGGCTGCATTAGTTTAGTCCATTGCACAGAAATGGTAGTTACAGGCTTGCCCAACAGCAGACTTTACCCAAACAGTCATCTTGCAAAGCCATAACTGACAGTAAACAAGGGCAGTCATCTCAATGAATTCACAAACACCCCCCCCCCATTACCTAATGAAGTAGCTGCTTTTTACTGGTCAGGATTAAAGTACAAATACTAACAGCTGCATTGCATACTTTCATTTTGCTGACAGACTCACTATCACAGCTTGTGTGCATCAGCCAAGTACACATCTAATTAAAAAATTAATTTTACTTACCAGACTTTCTACAATAAAACATGGTTTAACAAAAATTCCTTGACCCCCCCCCCCCACCACCACACACACATATAAACCACACTCAGATTTCAGAGCTTCAGCTTCTGGTCGATCTTACTTCAGTGAAATGTATATTACTGTTGCAAATGTAGACAGAACTGCAGCTATTCACACAAGCATTGCCCCCAGCCCAACTCCCAGTCCCTACCCAGAGAAACTGCTTTCAGCCTACAATGTTTAAGTGAAATAAATCTCCATGGTTGCATTTCTTTCACATCACAATAGCCAAGAACTTGCACATAATCTTACTTTATTTGGTGGTGTGTCTGTAAACTACAGGCTATTTAATTTTAGAGAACCCTAGGCTATTTCTGACAAAATGATCTAAAATGTCCCAACAGATGTCCTAACCTCCAGAAAGAAAGACGCCTAAAAATGGCCAAAATATCATACTGTATGTAACCACCATAGTCATGTACAAGCATTTTCACATGCAGTCATTTCCTTATTTGTATGCACAATATATTTTAATTTTATTTTCCAGAAAAGGAGGATGCATACAGAGTACCCAGACCAATACACATATAACAGAAATGATATTCCAGGCATTCCATTTCACATGTACTGATTCTGAAGTATTCAAGTACCACAGATACTGATTTAAAACACAATGCATGTGTAGTACACTGCCTGCTTATTTTTAGATTATTCTAATGCAAGCATTCTACCTAATTGAAAATGTTAATGTTATGTTTTTCATTTTCTTATAATTATAGCTACTCTCAGACAATATACTGGCAAAAAAATATATAAAAGTGCAGTAGTAGTGCTAATGACCCACCCCCAAAAAAATAGTTAATTATTACACTCAGACGTCTTGTTCTGGGAAAATGTTGAGTACAACAAAGTAAAATATAACACTGCAGGTTTGTTAAGAGGGAAGCACATCAGCTAACTTAGATAAATGTGTCACAGGACAGCTTGCTGTTCCCAAGTTAACCACTGAATATGATCACAAGTACACTAAAACAAACACATGAAACATTAATCCTCAGGGCAGGGTACACACCTGGACTGCCATAAACCCATAAAAGTCAGCATTTTCTGCATGCTGTAACTACCAAGCTATTTAGCCTGTAGACACACAGTCTCCAACTTCATTTAAGAGTGTGAAATAATTTTATGACTTAAAGCCATTTACTTTGTGCTGCTATTTTTGAGGAGGGAATAGAATCCACAGCCTTCTGATCTTCCAGAATCTAATTAGGGTTATTCTGCTCTTAAGTTAAGAGTCTTAACACTGTATAATTTCTTATCTCTTGTGTATAATTAATCTGCATCCTTTCTGTAAAGTTGGTGCAATCTGAACTGGGTTTTGTCTGAAAGAGGGAGAGGGCCAAATGAATGTTTAACTACCTCAGACAGACAGTATTGTTTTGCCAGGTGTAGCCTGAAGCCAGCATGATTCACTGGAGTGTATTAATCCATTGCATTAGTCAATCATTAAATTTGTTCATCTCCAAGACATTAGCTTAAAATACTTTAAAGCATATTATATATATATATATATATATATATATATATATATATATATATACATACACACACACACACACACACACACACACACACACACACACACACACACACACACACACACACACACATCCCTCAAGTTACCTTGCATTTTGCTACTTTAGGTGCAGAAACCAAGACTGCGAAGTGTGTAAACATTTATTCTTACAGGAAAAAGTACATTTGCTAGCATTCTTTCTCTATGCTCAAAACCACAAAAACTGGTACTTTAAATACACTGCTTCCCTGTTTGCCAACAAGCTATCACTATGAGAGTCCAATCAAAACAAAAATGAAGTGGAGAAGAAAACAATATTCCAATGCCTTGGCTACATGACAGCTTACTTAATATCTAGATGGGAAACAAAGGCTGTGATGCATCAAAAAACTAAATTACTTTTTAAATACATTACTGGAATGCCAGTCAAAATAAAGTATAAAAAAACAAGCAGCCAACAAAATGCATTTTCTGAATACACAAAATCAACAGTATAAAAATCAATGACAGAAAACCAGAACATTCTGCAGTGCAAAATAAAGGACAGATTAAAAGCCATGACTGTACTTGTGTCTACCTTGGATACTCTAAGTGCTCCTTGCCTGGACACATCTAAAGTCACTACATGGGGGAGTGGGGGTACAACAAGTATGTCGCAACTTGGAACATCTCTGGCTGATGGCGATGGCCCTGACACATTTCATATACTCTCAACATCAGAGCAAGAAATCTGGATAAGGCCATAAATAAAAGTAGGACAAAGGTCCAATAAAAGTAGGACAAAGGTCCAAAAATACAGACAATTTTTAAATGCTGCTCTTACAAACTTAGAAAGTTCAGTAGGTCTTGCATCAGTATGACTTTTCTGTAGGGTATGAAATCTGAAACTCAAAAACACCTGTCAGTGAACCTCAGAATGTTGCAGAAATGCTCATCACTGTTGCTTAGTTTTCCAACTTGTAAAATAGCACCAGGTTTATGCAAAAAAAAAAAAAAATCTGAGCAGATAACTTTCCAGCAGATCTTTATATAATTAAAAAAATAAATAAAAGGTCTGATTACCTGCTCAGATGACTGTATCATTCTGGCCTGACATTCTACCTGCAAAAGCATTCCATTTCTTTATTTTTAATGGCTAAGTGAGATAGATCTGGTGTGCCAAACTGAAATCTCCTGCTGGATACCAGCTAGCCTATATTGCCAGTCTTCCATGAGTGTCTCAGTTTATTTCTGCAGCATTAACTTAAATATTTATTGTCTAAATTACCACTGCTTTCTCACCCAACCTACAATAAGTTTGAAAACACCCGGCCTTGTCTCATTACAGTGCCAAAAGCAATTAACTCATAAGTAAATTGCTCATAATTGTATAATTTCTTAGGTACATTTCATAATTTTATAGCTTCTAATACAATGTATTAGACTGCTCTGCAAGCAATGCCAATAACACTGTCACTAGTTAGTAGTTTCTCATTATTTTCAATTGCTGGAATATTTCAAGCTGAATAGGACAACTGACAACCCCAATATTACAGCTCACACAGCAGGAATGTCCTAGACTAGAGTGTGCCTCATAGCAGCCAAAAAAATCTTGTTATACAGAACAGCAGTAAAAAATCATTGATAAATGTTCTTTGGTCAAAACAGGGACTCAGTCATAAGACACAAATGATCATCAGAAACTGTCTTATTGTACCAATTTAGCCAAAAACAGTGTTCCACATTACACCCATTATGTACCACCAGAGATCAGCTACTAGTAAAATCACATCTTATTTTAAGGTCTAAATAAAACTATGCAAATGCAAGATCAGCAGCTCAAAACAAAATACTACTACTACTAGTAAAATCACATCTTATTTTAAGGTTTAAATAAAAAAGTGTCTTGCTGATCTTTGTGTTCACTTCAGTCTGCACTTCTCCAGTGAATGTTACAAAAAAGCATCTGATTAAATAGAGTATATCCACTCTAGGTCATTTATGAAAAATGATCTACAAGGATTTGTCCAGTTAAATAAGTAAATGATATATTAATGACAGTTTTAAGAAGAAAGTGAATAATAAAACCTGGGGATGGTTGATTTCTTGTTTACTAAATGCAAGCAGAATACATTTCCAGAACATGGTTTCAGGGAAAGAAAAGTCTAGGTTTCCACTTGCATTTTCAAAGAACTAAAGCCAGTTCACTAAATAACATCTGTCACTAAGGAAACTAAACATTTATCAAGTAGTTTTACTGATAAAGTAGTAAAGGCAGTCCATCCTGCTGGTGAACGCATTCATTTTTGTCACTTTCTACTCGTATTCCTTAAAACTGTTTATAATGCATGCCTTGCTGAAAGGATGGGTTAATAAATGCAAATAAGATTAAGAGTTGCTTAATTCAGACTAGGAAAGAAACCTAACAATGACAAGGCCTGAGGCCAGCCTTGGCAACATCTTAATTTCTGAAAAAGAAAGGGACAGATGAATGCAGGATAAGCAGACACTTAAAACAAAATAATGAAAGTATCTTATTGCTATTGGAATGCCATTTCAAGAACATATAACAGTATATGAGTAACTTTTGAAAACAAACAAGTATGCTTAGCAGCAAAACTTACTGAGGACAAAAAAGAATAAGGAAACTGTTGAAATGGAGTAGTGAATATCCTAATGACATTAAATATTACAATAAAAATGCTCACAGGCTGTTACAATTGTTTTCTTATGAGTATAATTCATTCCTCAGTATCAGTGCTTCTACCAGCCCACAACTACAGAATTATGCCTTTGTACAGTTCTGGAGTGTAGTTGTTATAGGGTTACCACCTGTCCCACTTTGCGAGGGACAGTCCCTCTTTGGGCAGTTGTGTCCTGCAAAAACATTGAAAAAATGGCAAATGTCCTGAGATTTTAGGACAAAATTATTTCCTATATTTTATGTAATAGTTACATAAAACAGTTATTCTGTTTTCTGAAACACCTAAATGTTGTAAGAAACATAATAAGCAACTAAAATGCTACAAAACTGATGTTCTGTCCTTTTTACTGGCCATGGGTATGTTTCGCCCTGCTACTTGATACACACTCTCTGTCATACATTTTGCTGAGGAAAAGTTGAGAAGTATGCTGAAAACATTATGTTTACTCAAACAAGCACAAGTCAATAAAATTATACTAAATGGCAAACTGCAATGTACAGAAAAACGTACTGCTGAACAAAGTTTATTTTTTTAATAGCACACCAGCAAATTTCTAAACTTCAGCACTGCTGTCCCACATGCAACATCTAAGGAATATTAAACCATACTGCATATGACACACATGCATGCAGGCTACTATACAAATACACAAATGCACACACAAAAAGACTGCCCATATTCATATGTGTGTTACTTGTTGTCTGTATGCTTAATAAAGGATTTTTGATTGGAAACATACTAGTATCTACAGTGCTTGTATTATTTCTGAATACCTACTAGAGTTAATAATTCTGGGTAAAATTAATATTTTATTTTATTTTTTTTTTTGATTTAGGACATTTCTAAGTTCACTACTTCTACTACCATTTTTCTGATTTTTAATATGTAGTGATTAACTAGACATAATGTAATTGAAAAACTTCCACACAGGGAAGTTTTTTACATTGTTTAGATTTTATAATACCTGATCATTATGTTAAATTAGTGTTACTGTCTTTTTAACAGCAGTGAGTATTCCCCTGAGTGAGTATAGTGGCATCAGCATTTTAAAATCCCGCTGGCAAAATACAAAAGATGTCTATGTGTGTGTGCACTGCTTATATTTTGGTTTATTACTTTTTATGGTTGGTAGCAAAGGCGTGCACTACTGCCTCACCACCTTTGGTTATCCAGTTCAATTCAGGGTTAAAGAGCCTTCTGCGTGGATTGGGTACACCATACTTAAGTGTACCTTTTCTCCCCTTCTCCACTTCAGAGTGTCCTGACTTCTGCCCCCCCCCGTACACACCAACACGCGTGCACACACACACACACACACACACACACACACACACACACACACACACACACACACACACACACACACACACACACACACACCACAAGACAACACAGACACGTACACACATTCTGATTCTCCTGTACTCCTGTTGTCAGATGTTTGTGCTGCAGAAAGAGACAAATCCTCAAAACACTTCAAACTCATTTCTATACGCATGACAATATTTCCAAAAGCAAGTGACAAATAGTTTTATGGTACCACTTGAAGCAGTAGATGATGTTAATGGAGTTAATATACAAAGAAGGATGAGTTTGCATAAGTTTACATGTTTTCCTAAATATCTCAGTAAACAGGTGCTTAGAAAGGAATTCTTTGGCATCATGTAAAAGCTTAAGCCTGGCTGAGGAAAAATAATTCTGACACATTATGTCTAGGATGTACATTTGCCAAGACATGAAAAGTTGTTTACAATACTTTAGAGAAAAATATAAATTTGGGTTTGGTGAATTATGATATATTTTATTATTGATATAAAACTGTAAATGTACTGACAATTATTGTAAAAAAGAAATGTGATCCCCATCCCATCCCCACTATATTAATCATGTTCATGTCATGAGTTGAACTTGACTAAGCTGTTTGCTTCTTCTATTACTTGATATACAGCCTGCAAAATCTGATGTTTGTACCAAAAATCATAAAAATGTCCCAGTTTGGGCATTTGAAAAGGTGGCAACCCTAAGTTGTTACTTACTTAATTCTGCACCTTCACTCTGTACTTTTCTTCTTCTTTCTTCTTCTTTCTTCTTTCTTCTTCTTTCTTCTTGTTCTTCTGTTCTTCCTTTGTTCTCTAGCTAGCACAAAATCCACCCAAAACCAAAATAAAAACGTAAACTAAATCCGAAAAAAAAAGTAAAAAGATCACGAAACAAATAATCCACAAAGGCAAGCTAAGCATTAAGCAAGGAAAGCTGAAGCTTGAAGCTAACAACTGAACTGACTGATTCTCGCTCTTTTCCCAGCACATAAAGCCCGGGAAGAGAGCGACAACCAATCAGCAGCATTTAGCCCAGCAACTTAGCAAGCACGTCATGACGTGCCTGCGGACATCGCAGTCTGATCCCCTTCTAATTCTATGCGGTTTGGAACCGCATAGACTTCTGGGCATCACAATGATGCCTTCATTACCCCTACAGGCTGCAATCAAAACAAACAAACAAAAAAAAGATGTTTAAAACCGCCGCAGCCCGAGGCGGTTAAAGTGCGCACTGCGCATGCTCATACTTCCGAGTCGCGGACTCGGAAGTTTGTTTATTAAAAAAAAAAGGTATTAGGTAATTTTTTTTTTTAAACATTTCTAAGATTTCTTAACACTTTATTCTTTTTAGTTGAGGGGGCTGCAGACCGGCAGTCCGATGCCACGAGCCGCCCCTGATATGGATGTTGATATAGCTGTTAGTTGTAGGCATGGACAGTGGGTCATAACACAGTTGTACACTTCTCTGATTACTATGTGATAAGCATGTCTACTGTAGTACCCATATCAGTGTCATGACAATGCAACAATCAGTAGCAGTACACATTTTATTTTGTTGTATGCAGTGACAGTGATATTACACACATGTGCAGAATGCACATCCTATTTTCCGGGCTGCTTGTGACCCATATTATTATATTTCATAATCATCTATCCCATTAATGCAGACCAAGTACTACATTCAGTTACATGCTTACATGTTTCACATACCTGGATTATCTTCAGGTTCCTTCTGTGAACAGGATGTCTTCCTGTTTCTTATTTTGAGGTTTTGTTTATGGTTTTTTTTTTTGGTGTGTGTGTGTGTGTGTGTGTGTGTGTGTGTGTGTGTGTGTGTGTGTGTGTCTGCCTCTCTCTATATATATATATATCTATATCTATCTATATATATATATATCTATCTATATATATATATATATATATATATATATATATATATATATACACACACACACATATACATATATATATATCTATATACATATATATATATATATATATATATCCACTACTGGGATTGAGCTTGTTTGAGTAGGTTGAAGCAAGGCTTTTGTAGGTTATGTTCATGTACAGGTGATGAGCTCTGCACCAATTGCTGTTAACCACTTGCTAATTGCATGCAGGAAGCTGTGTAGGTCTTCCAATAGCCAATGTCATAGCAACCCACTACTATAAATAGCTACATCATGTGGGTGTTATCCCCTTACCTTTCCTGTATGGAAGACATCCTTCCTGTGTGTGGGCAGCAGTGTTACAGACAGCAGGTAGCAATACCTCTTACAGCAAGACTTGTGGACACAGGTCAACTACATGTTTGTGTAAGGTTCCAGACCTAATGACAGTGTGTAAGTATTGCTGTTACATACATTGAATGCTGCTAGTTTTTCAGGGTTTGTGTATAAATGCTAATTTTGCATGGAATGGAGTCTGTCTGCATAGCTCTCAACTGTGGGCCTATCCACATGATGGCTAGATAATTGGCTGTTATGTTTTGTCTGTTTCCCACACAGGTCTTGTCCCTAACATATCATTGACATTCTCTCCTTTGATTGCTATCAGTACATGGCAACATCCAGTTGTGTTTCTGACTTTATATTCCTGAGTAAGGGTATGTTGCAACCAATCCTGTAACACCAGCAACTTTCAAAGTGTATAACAGCAATATTTCAAATATGGCCCTGTGTTTCAGCCTCTGTCCTCCACCTATATACCAGGCTTTGTCCAGATGTCATGCAGTAAGAGGATGATAGGTATGGTCTATCATTATTTAGTACTGACATTCCTGCTATCATTCCAATGATGTTGTGGACTTCCACATAAATGTATATAAATTCATTTTCCCTACTGTTGAATGACTGTGCTGCATGAAATGTTTGAGGAAGCATCACACATATCTACAGTTCAGATGGCTAAGTGATAACTTGCTGTGGCTATGGTATGCAGGGTCCTGGGTTCGAGACTTGCAAGGGCTGATTGTTTTGTTGCTGGGTGGAACAAGGGCTGTTGGATACAGAGTGATTAAGGCACTTTTAAGCAGTTGTAAGCAGGTTTGCATGGCGGTAAGCAATGCTAACTTCCAGATAAATATGCTTGCAGACAGCCTTAAAAGTGCTTAATCTGTGTCAGCATTGCTTAGCTCCATGCAAACAGGCTTAATCCTACTTACTACTGCTTAAAAGTGCTTACTCCTGCTTACCCCTGTGCTAATTTCTTTAAAAGAAAAGAAAAAAGGGTTGATAAGAAAGTGGTGAAATAGGGGGCACAAAGAGGGAAAGATAATAGGGAAAATAGCTAGGGATGTGCAGGACAGGTGTAGGGAAGGCCTGTAGCTGTCCATTTCTTCTACAGAAACAGCTCTGCATATATACTGAATTTGGATGTATAGTTGGACACTCAAACCCCTGAGAGAAGTGAGAGTGGGATGTTGTGGAAGGATAGTAGGTATATTTGGGGAGGTAGGTTTTGTAGGAAGACAGACAAGACAGCATACAGGGGTGGTATATGACATGTGTGGGGGGTAAACACCTTGGACAGGGAGGGGTGTTTGTAAATTGGAAGCCCATGAGCCCTTAAATGGAAACAGTTGGACTGAGGTCCCCACGCTTGGGCAGTCACCACTGCACCTTCACTGCCCCGAAGGTGACTGTGTTGGGGGCTGAGCAGGAGGGGCAGGCTGGACCCTCTAATTGCACCATGCAGCCCTCAAACTGGCATAGCAGATCTCCAAACTTCCTTTGGAGCTCGCTATGCACCAATCCCCAGACCTGACTTCTGGTGACAGTATCCTGTCCATGCCCACTCCTGGGGGGGGACAAGCCCCATCCCCTGAGGCGGTTCCACCCAAAGGTGGTGCAGGACCAGCAGACACGGAGGTCCCGAGGTGGGTCCCAGACGTGCTGGGGCCCGGTGCCACGGCCATATGATGTGGGAGAGGTGGGGCCACTGGGACTGGCCTTCCCAAACGTGCTATGGTGTTGCAATTTTAGAACATATGTGGGTTAGTAATAGTCAACACAATCCAGGATTAGTTATAACAGCATGCATAGATATTCTCATTAACCCCAAACACCATATTTGGAACAGTTGCATAGCAAACAAAGCACATGCATATATAGGTTCATAGGTTCATAGGTGTGTACTAGGCTAATGGCCCTGGAGCCTTTACAGGCCTAGCCCATATGATTACCCTGGCATCGTGCCACCCAACCTTAGTTCCTAGTGCCTCTGTCAAGTAGAGCCAATGGAGTGATCCCTGGATTTAATTTTCTGTTTCCCATATATGGAACTACAGTGGCCATTGCAACAACATGCAGGTTACATTGATAATAACAGGCCACCAATGATAGTATTTCAACATGGAACATTAATAGAAACACATTTTGATATTTGTTGTACAATAGGACAAATGTCCCAACAGCAGGTTTGGTGTAAACATACCCATTGATTTGTATGTTTAGATTATTGTTGCAGATATGTTGGGGGGAGAGAGATGTCAATTAACAACTTATATATCCTTGCAGTACTCACAACTTTAATGATCATTGCTGTAATCATTACTATGCAGGTATTATTACAATACCCTATGGCCTTGGTTTGGGCAGTGGTATGTTTGTACACAGTGTATACTTCAACTGTCTTATAGCTAAATTCTACTTCTCTTACCTGGTAGACCTGTGAAGGGAATGTTTGTTAACACTACCTGATTGGTTCTACACATATTCCTAGATTGCTAGTTGTAATTATGCATATACCTCTCAATCTCTTAATGCACAACATCTGGACAAAGCTTGACAACATGGGGATACAAATAGGGACATGTTTTGAATATTGCTCTTATAAACTTTTAGACAGTTGCTAGAGTAACACAATTTGATTTAATATACATTTTCTGAAGGATTTGAAGTTTGACACTCAAATGTATGTCATTATTTGGTGACTACAATCCTGAGATCATCCCATTGATTTGCCAGGAAAAAAGAGCAACAGGCCAAAAATATGAGCCAAATATCTGGACATTCTGGGCAAATCTGTACAGTTGAGAGGTATGATTATGCATACAGCTTACTACCACTCCCAGGATTCAAACCATGGCTGTGTGTGCTAAAAATACAACAATTTGACTTTCATCAGAGTGAGCTATTTAGAAACTGCTGTGTGTTACTTTAGTGTTTTATGACTAAGTCTCTCTTGGTTGTGCAATCAGACCTTGTACTTACAACAGTCTTATACAGACATTCCTAGACATATTTTTTATGTAGCACAGTGTGGGTAACAGTGGTTAACACGACATTACTATTCAGAGACTGCAACATTAAATGCTATACAATACTAGAGTAAACACAACCAGTCCAGGATTTAGAACTTTATTGCCAGTAGTTACAGTTTTATTGAAATATCACCTATATGGGACCACTACTGTCATATTGTCTGGTTTATTCAGTACAAATCATACAGTTTTTATACTGCCTGTTGTCTTTCTACTATTTTATATTTATTTGGTATGACTACTGCAAGCAGGATTGTTACTCACCAGCCTTGCAATGCAGCCTTTGCAACCTACTGGCATGGGCTTCCTGATTCACAGCCTGCTCAGCTGTAAAGGGATTAGAGAAATATTTAGCCATACCTATCCATCACATACACAGGCTGGACTTTACTAAACAGTTATTGATATGACTACTTACACACTCCTGGACATCACCCCTCTGCGTTGCTTCTTGGGCCCACTCATCCAAGAGCTCCCTCTTCCTCCGCTTCAAGTCAGCATAGTGGTGCTGGACCTGCTCACCAGTCTAAAGGATACCAGTGGCACTCATGAGATCATGGGCGAGATGGTCCCAGGCTTTTTGGGAGCCCTGGTACTTGCCCTGTAGCAGTCTCTCATCATGGTTATTTACCAGGAGTCCTACCATGACCTTGGACTCCTGTATACCCCAGCACTGCGCCTGGAAGCGCATGCCCTCACCAACACCTGCCATACTGCCTACAGTGGGAAGCTGCAACCAGTTATGAGCTGTATTCCCACCTGTGGGGTTTAAATACAACTGATTTCCCACCCTTTGCCATGATTGGATGGTTTTAAATATGCTGAGCTAAGCTAAGCTACGGGCAAACCTGCTTAGCTAAGGTTGGCAGTGCTTAAAGGGGCAGGTTCAGCACTGCTTACCAATGGGCAAATCCACTTAGCTGGGCTACTCATTGCTTAGCAGTCATATTTACACAATGCTTACACCTGATAAGCAGAACTGTGCAATGCTTAGCATTGCTTATTTTTTATTTTATAGACTATCTGCTGTATGGGATTGATTCATCATTCATTACATATTATAAATTTGTTTACTGTCCCTGACATCCCCCAATGTGCTTTCATTAAATTTATTCATGTGTGAATATACTGTATGGGCACTTGTGTTTATATGGGGGTTTCACTACTTTATTAAACTGACACCTCACATCTGGACCTACTACAGTACTCTGGTTGACAAATATGTTATTTAGTAACTAATTATAAAAAAAATATTTATGTACTGCTGTCACATGTAAAATGCAAATTGGTTACAGTGGGGATCGAACTAGGAATGGCTGCTTGCAAAGTGTATACTCTAACCACTACACTATTGCAGTACTGCTTATGTCGGATGTCTCTTGCTATTTAACTTTTTGCGCTGTTTAAGCTGGACTAAGCATAGCTAAGCAATGGGCACACCTGCGCAGCTACGCTTAAACTTTATTGCATGTTTAAAAAAAATTATTTGTTGTCTTTTTTTATTTGTACCCTAAAGAATATCCCTGCTAATGCTGAAACTGTTATTCTATCAACTTTCTGCTTTGTTGGAAGATTGTCCCTTTTGGCTTTGTCCACATTCCTTACTCTAATGGGTTGGGAGGTGTGCACTATGTGCTTATGCTATATATGTTATTCTATCAATGTTTGGCTTGGTAGGGCCAATTGTCCCTTATGGTTTTGACCAGATTTCTTACCCTGATGGGTTGGGGGTGTTACAAGCCTTCTCACCTGTTTTAAATTGCCGAAAGGCAATTCTGCAGTGCAGGGGGCATGTGTATTGTGAGAGCTCTGCTCTCAGACACCCCCCTGCATTCGTACATGGAACCATGTCCATTTTAAAGCATGGCAGCATGCCTTCATACATCAGCATGGTGTGCTGCCATGCTGAACAGGAATGGTCCCTGCCATACAGGAATGATCCATGCCATGCAGGAATAACTTATTCCTGCATGGCTGCTTACTGAATCTGGGGGGTAGTCTTTTACAAAAGTTTTGAAATAATCTTAGTGTTCTACATTAGAGTTCCCAAACATTGTGCACTATGCATTAGTACTTATATCCTTATGTAACTTACAACTACAGCCATAATAACTGTGTATACAACTACAGCCCTAATAACTGTGTGTCAAGAATTGTTACATCCGCATGTCACCCAGTAGTATCAGTTAAATTCTCTAAATATTGTGTTGCACTTTAATAGTGTTATATGCTCACAAAACTTCACGTTAAATAATTTTGTTTTTAGTACTTAATGAATATGGAGGTAAAAATGAATGAGTTGGTGCAACTGGTGGAGGACTCTGAAAGAGAGACAGTGCATCCCTGTGACCATCAGAAGGAAGGGAATAAGTAAGCTGATGGACATTTTGATTGTTTTGTACACTGACACATATAATGATTACTAGCACACCGACTTTGTCTTCATCCCTGTTAGATTTCAGGATTATTTTTCTGTAATTTATGCAGTCACTGTTATTCTGTCACACGTTGTGCAATATGTTTTCTGGCAAATGCTTAGAAATGAGATAATTTCACAGTGATATTATGTGATAACACACATAGTCCAATGTTCTGCTGGGTTCTTTGCACTATCATCTTAGTTTACAAATTGCTAATAAACTGTTGGGAGTAGGATTGTGTAATTTCATGTACTATCTCTGCAGATTATACTGACAATTCTCAGTGGTAAACTGTCAGTTTCACATACTTGGAGCCCTCTAGGCAGGTTCTTGGGGAAAGTCATGAAAAAGGACTATGAAAAGCATCCCCTAACAGCAGAAACCGCATTACTCCCAAACATGTTTCTGTGACACATTTTTCCTCACCCTCTTGAGTAGCTCTCTTCATCCAGATGTTCTGTTCAGAGACATGGACTGTAAACAGAAAGGAGCAGGTAGAATTTCAAATCACCGGTAATTCTAGTTCATGTCTAGAATCACACTTTCCATCATGGTGCTAGAAGTAGCTAATGGTACTACGCTAGTACGCAGGACCAGCACCAGAATTTATAAAGCACAAAATTAACAACATGGTTGGATATCATAGGGATTATCTAGAACAGCAGATATTAAAACATCACAGTCCTAAATGTACACATGGAGACAGACAGACACACATACACGCGAGCGCATGCACACACACACACACACACACACACACACACACACACACACACACACACACACACACACACACACACACACACACACACACACACACACACTATTCTGCAGAATCATAACTTGAAGTGGATTATATCTTCATTATCATTTTATCTGGAAACAGACATTATTAGCATTACATGGCTGGTTTAAAATATTACATGGTAGAGGACATCCCTTTTGTGACAGTGTCTATATTATATACGGCCAAGTAAACCAGGACTAGACCTTTATAAATAATATGGTCCGACAAAGGAAGCACTGAAGGCTAGATAAAAGCCAGCATAATGTGTATATAAATATATGTTAGACAGATGCACATCTCTAGGCTGGTCAAGCAGTCTGACACACACGAGACACTCCAAGTGTAGTCAACCATTGTCAAGACCCCTATGCAAATTATAGATAGCTACAGGCCAATATGTCTGACTCAGGACACCCACCCCACATATCTGGTCCTCTACAAATCTATCAGGATTCCACCCATCACCCTGATCCTGCCTGACTTATATTACCCAACCATGGATTAGAAATCCAACTATGGCAGAACAGAAATGTACAGAGATTCACCCATCTTAGCAATGCTACATCCTTAGGACAGCCACTTGATACCCCCACAGGATGTGATACCTATGTCAGACTTAGCAGTAATCAACATGATCAATCACTGCAGCACCCTTACGGTATCATCTCCCGTGGCAAGATCTGACAGAAAAGTGGTCACATGTCATCACCATTACCCCTGACCCTCCTCTAGCCATGGTAAAAGGGAGATGTCCCACAAGCTGATCACAACCACTAGTGGGATGGTATAAACAGCTGAGCTACCCCTTACCCCACCAGAGGAACAGGCACCAACTTACAAATGTACACAAAATGACTCTGCCAGCATATAGAGAGAGATGCACAAAATCAGGAGCTCCTGACAGGACAACATCACCATCCGGAAGGGAGAGTAAACCTGTCCACAAACATCTGCAATAAAAAAACTATATAACACACGGATAACATTACTGAACAGGACCAAGAAGGAGCAGGTGTACAAATGGAAGCAGTCACCCCTTAGCTTGAACAAAGAAGAGCACCAGTGAAATCCACTAAAGGCAAAACCGAGTCCAAATTGCCCACATCTAAGACAGACCATAGTAAAGTCTTCCTCACATATATCAGTATTCCCAAAGGAAGCTCCCAGATTTGTGCAGAACTGGTGGTCAAGGACACAACATACACAAATGCCATAGATATAGCCAGTCCACTGGTTGGCAGATTCAGTGGAAATGTCTTACCTCTGCCCCCTCATCATGGAAACAGGACATCCCCAGTACCTGAACAGCCAACCCTCATCACTAGAGAACAGGGCATCACTGCCCTTTCAAAGTCAAGAAGACAGCCTCCATGGGACCTGAAGACATCCCAGGCTGCAACCTATAGGAACCCATGCATGAACTGGCAGCATCATTACGTACACTACACACCCAAACCCTGAGTATTGTCTTTGTCACAGCTGAGTGGCAGACAGCCACTGTCATCCCCTCACACCAAGGTGGACTGTTCACCGATCCAGGAAATGAAAGACCCATCAGCCTAACTAGCCTGATCTGCAAGGCCATGCAATAGATTATCATGGATCACATTAACAGGGACATTGGCAAAATCCAAATACATTACCCTACACAGTCTGCCATTCTTAGGAGGTATGTCAGTGAACTTTGGATGACTTCCCTGAGGCAGCCAACAAAGGCATGGATGAGGGAAAGATGGTGCACTCTGGCCACCTTGACCTGGCCAAAACCTAACACACTATTTCTCCACTTGGCCATACTACATGAACTCTGTCAAATAGCCAGCAATCCATATGTTACCAGATGGGTAGCAAACCGGTGCATTGGTCTAGGGGCCCCTGGTATATGGGATATACATCCCTGAGGTACAGGCCAAAAACACTGGCCTATGGCTGACCAAGCAGGCAGATGATTGCAAGCTGGGGACAGACATCAATACCCAAAGTGATGGGGACATCTCTTACAACAGTCTCAGCAAAACAAATGACTGATGCCAAAAACATCACCTCAAGCTGAATGTCTGCAGATGCATCAGCTTCCCCTTTGGGGAGACTGGTGGCCCCACATAGTATCACAATAACAACAATTTCCTACATACACAATCAGTAGTGAGACATTTGGATACTCAGGTGGATAGCAACCTGAAGTCTGAGCACCATGTTGCCTCTGTTGTACAGAAAGATTCTTAGATGGGACAACTCAGACATAAGGTTTGTCAATCCAGGGACACTGAGGTCATAAGATCCATGTATGCTAACCTTAAAAGACCAATTATATTGTTCAAAACCCCCTTTGGCATGTACCTCACAAAGCACATGCAGCAGCCAGAGAGACCACAGAAGTTTCTAACTGTGAGAATGCAGGACCACAAACACTTACCCTACACAGATGGGCTTTAAGAGCACTGTCCCTCTACTCAGTTACATACGGACTCCGCAGAGTTGACCCCTGTCAAGGCCCACTAGATCTACCAGTAGGCGCAGCATCAATCTGGTCTGTGATATCAGTAGGGCTTGTTGATGTGACAGATACATGTCCCGCACACTCCCCTATATGTAGAATACACTTCCTGTCCACACCAAGTCAAGTGGCTCAATACCCCTAGTGAAGTTCTCCCTGTATAAGTGTATGGAAAACAGAGCATACAGTCCTGTGATTCCACCTGTGTCCCTGCTGGACAGGGGCTCTGGGTGCTGGCATGTCTTAACCTGGGCTACACTCTCGTCTGTGAGGGTTATAAGGGCTTCAGGGCCAATAGCCTACTAACCTCATATTAATCTATCAACCTATACACAGATGTCTGTCAGTGGTTCACCACATTACTCTGTACTGCTCTGGCACGGACGTACCTGGGAATGACAGTGTTATGTGGAACATACCACACATAGAATGGACATCTCTGCCAGTAGAATGCTGTCTGTACCCTGTACCCACACCCATACCTCTCAACCTCTTACAGCAAGATATCTAGACAAGGTCATAAATAAAAGTGCGACAAACACCCAATGATAGGCTTGTGTTTTAAATATTGCCCTTATAAACTTAGAAAGTTGGTAGAATAACAGGTTTTGCATTAGCATGTATTGGCTGAAGGTTATGAAGTCTGAAACACAAAATGTTCCATTATTATTTTCCTAATTCTCACTCTTTAAGTATATGCCACCAACCTGCCAGGAAACCACAGGTGTATGACACATGGATAAATAATGGACAAACATCTGGACAATCTGAACAAACCTGTACAGTTGAGAGGTATGCCCACACCAGGATATGACCTTCCAGGTAAGAAGAATACCACACAAGCAGAAGATCTGCAGCCAGTATATCACCAAGGTGCTGGGCTGTTTACACAGCTTCATCAGTCAATTGGCTGTAGCCACACCTTTCAACTGGCCAGATTGTGCAAGAATGTCTAGTGTTTGGCTCATAATATTGGTCTGTGCATCATCCATCTTGTATTTCTCTGGTAAATCACTGTGATGATGTGAGGATTCCTGTCAGGAGGTAATGACACATTACAAAACAGTGTCAAACATCACATATGTCAGACAATATCTGCTAAAACAAATCCTGTAGCTCTAGCAACTCATATATTAATAAGAGAAATAGTTACAGTATCACCCTGTTTGGGCCATTGTCTCCCTATTTTGGAAGGCTATGTCCAGATATCTTGCACTAACAAGTCGAGACGTATGGGTGTAGCACACAAAACCCCAGATTGGAGTACAACAATCTCTGGAGTGGAGTCCCAAACCTATATAGAAGGTCATATACTGGGCACACTCCTACACTTAGAAAAGTAAAGCCCATGTCAGAAACCACATCAGACTATATATCTGTATTGTGCAGATGTCTTTCCATAATAACAACTATGTACACCTTAACTGTCTCCACACACGCCCATCAGACATGATTACCCACACCCAGCTGTAGGTGGCCCATATGTGGTATATCTGCATGTGTTGTGTGTGATACACACACATATTTATGGGCAACATATTGCACTATGTCAACCATACACACACATAGACATGGGGAAGACAGAGACAGACAGTGATAGAGAGAGATACACAGGGAGACACACACACAGAGTGAGTCATACACAGGGATAGCCTGAATGGCATAGAGTGATGTCATGCTGCAGACAGTTGCATAACAGTTGTAACCAGTTGCACATTCCAGCATGAAGGTGAGATCTTTTGTGTGATAGTACTGAGGTGGGGGTTGTAATATCACATCACCTGCCTCTGTGTGTGTGTATCTGTAGGTTTATGTACTAGGAGGACTTTCCCACCCAGTACACTTCCATTGCCCTACTTTACAAGATCTGGTAGGGGGTCCAACCTCAGTCCTGGCATATGTAAGTGTGAGGGTGTGTGTGTGTAGAAATAAGAGCTTTAGTCCTTTCCCACCCGTTAAACTTCCCATTTCCCTACTTTACAAGATCTGCTGATGTTAGTCACCTTGGAAGTACCTTTGGACTGGCCTCAGCCCTATAAGCTCTGTGGCACATGTGATAATTGTGTAACACTATAGTACAAATAACTAGATAGGTAGGGGTTCTAACCTCTGTCCTGGCATATGTAAGTGTAGGTGTGTGTTGGTTTGAGATGTGTGTGTGTGTGTGTGTGTGTGTGTGTGTGTGTGTGTGTGTGTGTGTGTGTGTGTGCAGGAATAACAGTTTTAGTCCTTTCTCACCCAGTACACTTCCCATTGCCCTACTTTATGAGATCTGCTGATGTCATTCACCTTAGAAGTACCTTTGGACTGGCCTCAGGCCTATAAACTCTGTAAAATGTGTGATAACTGTGAAACACTATAGTACAAATAACTAAATAGGCAGGTGTTATACTCTCAGTACTGGCAAATGTGTGTGTGTAGGTTTGTAGGATAAAGTGTTTTGCGGACCTTCCCATCCACAACATGTCCTAGTGCCCTACTGTACAAGGGCTGTTGATATCATTCACCTTAGAAGTACTGTTGGACAACCCTCAGCCCTATAAGCTTTAAGGCATGTGCAATAACCATGTACATATACCAAGATAGGTAGGAGTTCTAATCTCAGTCCTGGCAAATATAAGTGCGTGTGTGTGTGTGTGTGTGTGTGTGTGTGTGTGTGTGTGTGTGTGTGTGTGTGTGTGTGTGTGTGTGTGTGTGTGTGTGTGTGTGTGAGTGTGTGTATTTGTAGGATACAGTAGTTTGAGGCCTTTCTCTCCCAGTACACTTCTCCATTGCCATACTTTACTAGGGCTGGTGATGTTATGCATGTTAGAAGTACCTTGTGACACTCTTCAACCCTATCAGCTGCGGGACACTCTTCAACCCTGTCAGCTCCCTGGCACATGTGATAACTGCATAACACTGTAGTACCAATGACTAGATAGGTACGGATTCTAATCTCAATACTGGCAACTGTGATACTCTGTCTGTGTGTCTTAGAAGCATATTCCCTGTGACTGTTGTGTGTGTCGGTATGCCATTTTAAGGCCTGTTGACTCCCTCACCATGGCATTACTTTGCAGAGCCAGTTAATGGCATCTGCTGTACATGCAACATGTTAAACTGTACAGCCCATACCAGCCATCTGTACATATGTATATGGAATACCCTGATGTTTGCAATGAATATGTTGTCTGTGACCCCTAACAATGGGCATTTATGAGACACATTGCCAAACTGTCACAGTCACTGTAGTGACAGACATGGCAGCAGCAGACCTTGTACCTGTCTGAAAAATAATGCTGATAGACAGACTGTTACCCTATCACTATATCACATCACCTTGCAGCAGTCTACAGACAGACATCAGGTGAATGCCATATGTGAAGCTGGGACAAACAGCAAACATTGCATCACATATTGCTGTGACACACATGGGAAATGGATAGCGGAACAGGTCATGCAATTGAATGCACCTTCCAAAGGGTATGTGTTGTTACATGAAAACAGTTGTCAGTAACCTACAATGTCAGTATCTCATGGTTTTACCAGATGTTGGCCAGAAAACCACATGTACATGACCGATGTGAAGAAAGCATGTGTCAGAGATCAGGGCAATCTGCAGACATATGCAGACATCAGAGGTATGGCCACCATCTGTACCCAAGCCTCACAAGCTGTCAGAGCAAGGGCTGTTCACAAAGCCATATATAATGGGGTGACAAAGGACACATAATAGGGACACCTATCAAATATTGCTCCTACAAACATATAACAGTGATAGCATAACAGGGTTTGCATTAGCATAGATGGTCTGAATGGTATGAAGTGTGCAACTCATAATGTTTGCCATTATGTTATGCCTGCAGCCCACAATGGTTTGGCAACAATGTGCCAGACAGCACAAGTGTATGAGAAAATGCACTACTGGTATGTGGAATGTATCAGGACAGTCTGTGTAAACTGTATGGTTGAGAGGTATGTCTGAACCACCCTGCAGGTTGCAGTCCATGTTTGGCAGGGTGTAACCTGTGCTGACAACTGAAACAGTTAAAAGAGGTCCCAGAACTGTGGGACAAGAAACATGTCATACAGGGCTGTTCTGACTGCATAGAGACGTGATTGCACATTAGATGCACCTTAAGGTCAAGAGAAATACTGTAAGTGATGGTAATGTCACACAAAGAAGGTGTCACACTAGCATACCAGAGGACATCCTGTGTGTTGCACTTGCTGTAGGCATGCTATGTGCTGCCAAGTATCACATTACTACAACTTGGGTCCCACACTCCACAACTAATAATGTCACACACACATTGCATGTGGCCTATGTGTATGCAATATGTAGACATGAGAAGGCACTGTGACTACTGCGTGCCCACAAGATAGGTGAATCTGTTGGGGTTAAGGTCATGGCTAGGCTTGTGAGGGACCGAATGCCAGTACTCCGGTAATCTCCTCTGTATGTATGAGCCTGTGGTACTAGAGAACACTGAGGTGACATGTATGAAGGCTAGCTGTCTTTGACAAGGAGTATGTATGCAAGGTCACACTGTCTGCCAACAGTGTCCCTCACACAGTGTTGCATGCATACACACCTGACAATCATGTACATATACAGCTGTACCTTGGCTATGAAATGATCAATCTGTTTCCACTTTGCCATACCCAACATTGGTAATGTGTTCAGGGCCACAGCCTGCAGACACAAACAGACACCTGGAACACAAACACAATACAGCATGTCAGACTACATTCAGTCAGTGGTACTAACACCAATAATGCATCATGGCTAATAAGGTACATAAACTTTGATGTGTACCCATAACAAATGAAAGCAGACAGCACCTTACATTTGTCACCTTGTGACTGGATATGGCTAGTGTCTACACTCACACTTGCCATAGTCACCACACTAGCCTGTTCCATGCCACCACCTGCCCACTGTCCATTATCTGTGGCTGCTGGAGACAGGGCATATGTGGACATTGTGACTGTGTGCAGGAACATTGTGGATGACAGTGGGATGCCAACCGATAGCACAGATTCAGCCCCTGACAACCCCACCTGTGCTTCACTATGACTACCATCATCATCAGAGTCCACAGAGACACTGACATCAGGTTCTGAGTGGGAGGGACCATGACCACCATGTCCACCTGTGAGGGGAAGACAACATATGTAAATTAATGCCTGCACTATAAGGTGTGCTGGTACACACACACACACACACACACACACACACACACACACACACACACACACACACACACACACACACACATACAGGTGAGGTGGCACAAGGACATTATACAGACCTCACAATATCCAAATGGTGACATGCACGACACACAATCAGATCATAACATACACATTCCAGAGAGACCCTCAACATCATGCAGTGCAGGAATTTCAACTTAATATTACTACAAATATAAAACTCTGGGATAAGTGAGTAGTGTTAGTAGGTGATGGGCCTTCACCTAGCACACACTGCACCCATGTACACATTATTGCTGTTCATCTGTATAGCATAGTGGCAACTCCTACAGAACATACCTCTCAATTGTACAGACTTTCGCAGAATGTCTAGATGTCTGGCTCTGGCTGGGCCATTCCAAAACTTTGATTCTCTTCAGGTGAAGCCATTCATTTGCTGATTTGGATGTATGCTTTGGGTCATTTTCATGTTGACAGGTGAAAGTTCTCTTCATCTTCAGCTTTCTAGCAGATGCCTGAAGGTTTTGGGCCAAAAGTGACTGGTATTTGGAACTGGTCATAATTCCCTCCACCTTGACTAAAGCCCCAGTTTCAGCTTATGAACAGCAACTCCAAAGCATGACACTGCCAACACCATGCTTCAGTGTGGGGATGGTGTTCTTTTGGTGATGCAAAGTGTTGTTTTTGCGCCAAACATACCTTTTGGAATTGTAGCCAAACAGTTCAGCCTTTGTGTCATTAGACCATAACACATTTTCCCACATGCTCTTGGGGGACTTGACGTATTGTTTTCACATTTTAGCCAGGCCTGGATGTTGTTATGTATGAGAAAAGGCTTCCATCTTCCAACCCTACCTCATAGCCCTGACATATGGTGAATACGGGAGATTATTGTCACATGTAGTACACAATACAACCAGTACTTGCCAGAGATTCCTGTAGCAGTGTTGCTGTAGATCCCCTGGCAGCTTTCCTTACCAGTTTTTGTTTTGTCTTTTCATCAGATTTGGAGGGACATCCAGTTCTTTGCAACATCATTGTTGTCCCATATTTTCTCCCCTTTTTGATGACTGTCTTCACTGTGTTTCATAATATATACAATGCTGTGGAAATGTTTTTGTACCCTTCTCCTGGCTGATACCTTTCAACAATGAGATCCCTTTGATGCTTTGTAAGTTCTCTGTGAACCATGGCTTTTGCTGTAGCAGGCAACCGAGTAAATGTCAGGGAAATCCTACTAGGACAGCTGACCATTATTTGGTGTCAATCAGAGTGTCTTTAATTGATGTCAAGGGTGTACCCAAGAAGACTGAATGCTGTAATTAGATCAAAAGGTGCTTCAGCAAAGTAGTAATTTAAGGCTGTGCACACTTATGCATCCAGCTTATTGTACGTTTCTTATTTTTCATATTTGTTCCCCTAACAGATTTGTTTGTTTTTCAATTGAATTGTACAGGTTATAGGTCACATTAAAGGTGGGAAGAGTTTTGAAATGATTTATTGTGGTCTCATTTTTGTATATAACAAAACCTGCCATTTTAACAGGGGTGTGTACACCTTTTCTATCCGCTGAATAAGAGTAATATTTAAAATATGTCCCTAGTTTTGGGCCTTTGTCCCCCATATTGTCAGTCTTTGTCCAGATTTCTTGCACTGACAGGGTGTGCGGTATGCTACAGATATGTTATACCTCCTACAAATAGGCCCCTGTGATGACCACTATGATGCAATGCTGTTAACCCCACCACAAGTGAAAATGCACATATCGCAATGTGGCTAAGAGTGACAGTTGTGTGCATGGTAAAATACATGCCCTTAACATGCCTGGGGTATTGGTGAACCACAACAGGACAATTCCATACCCACCAGCTTCAGGCTGCTGTCCCACATCCAGAGCAGAGGGACCTATGTAGTTGTGGGAGAGAGGTATTGTCAGCAGATGCACATGTGGTATTGGTACAAGATGAATGCTGCTTTTCTGTACATGTACAGTACAAGTTCCGATACTATACAATCTGCTGTTCTTCACCATAGATGTGCACTTCTGTGCATTACACAACCCCACCCACAACTGTGTTTTGACCTAACATATGCATCTATATACTCTATGGATGCCAGTATGGCTGCTACAGTAGTGGATTGATGTTCACTTGGACCTTACCTGCATGCTCCTCGCCTGTAGTCTGGGTGCCACTCATCTCCACAATGTGGGTGTCTTGAGTCTGCTGTTGTTGTGTGGTGGATGCCCCAGGTTTGGCAAGGAGCTCCTCCATAGGTGTAAGTGAGGCCTGTGTAGCAGGACCTCCACCTGTGACTGTGCAGTCCCTGGCAATGGCAGCAGCCCTTTGGTAGGCATGATGGATGAGGTCAGTCACACAATGCCTGACCTGTTCGTAGGGTCGTGCATGCTGACCCACATCATTTACCCTGTGGACGAGGTTGTCCTACAGGGTGGTCTGCTCCTGCAGATGCATTTGGCTACAGCCAAACATCACCCCATGGTGCTGCACTATGTTGTCAATGATTGCTGATGTCTCTGTGCAGGAGCGGCCTTAGGTCAACTGGTGCCCTAGGCAAAAGGGCACCACAGTGCCTCCACCACACCACCCAGTGCCCCCATCTTGGTCTACCTACGCCAAATAAATATTGGAAAAGTGCCCGTACTAGAGCAGTGCCCTAGGCAGTCGCCTAGTTGGCCTATGCCTAAGGTTGGCTATGTCTCTGCATCTGAGTATGGTGGTTGTCTGGCACGCTGCATGTCACCTGGAAGACATAAACAGGGAAACACATCACAATACCTCATACATTGGTCAACATTATTTCCAGAACCTGCACATCAACATTGACTAGCACTAGCCACCACTACCACCTACGACTACATCATACCCCTGTCATCTATCAGCACAGTATGAGCTTGCATTGCACTCCTGCTCCTGATGTGTCATTCTCTCCTCAGCGAGGGCCAATAAATTGCATGCTCCTCTATTCATCTTTCACTTTTGTGTAGAGAGATGACAGTGGCTGTCTTCCATGCAAATGAGATGTCAATGGGATGTCAGTGGTGCTCAGGCTTTGTTTGACTACAGTGTGTAATGGAGCTGGGAGCATATGCCTGAGTTCATGTAGGATGCAGACAGGGATGTTATCAGGTCCCATGGAGACTTAATTATGTTGCCTTTGAGTAGGCATTATGGACCTGCTCCCTGATGATGAGGGGAGGGGTGTGGCTGCTGTGCATATCCACCTATACTGAGGGGGGATGTTTTCACTTAAGCTGTCTGCAGTGGGTTGGCTATAGCTATGGCATGTGTGTATGCGGTGTAATTGCCCACCAGTACAGAGTGGGTTGGGTTGTTGGCTCTGAGACTGAAGCCATATGTAACGATGGCCTTGTGATTGACCTTGGTGGATGTGTCCAATTTGTACTCATAGTTAGCCTTATAGTTGCTCACCTGTGACCTTGTGAGCCTTCCTTTCCTGGGGTGACTCAGGAGCCTGAGCTGTGATGTATGTCACTGCAGACAGAGCCAGATGCTATGGCTATAGGTGCTGTTCAGCAATATATCAGTACAGCAAGTCTTGTTGAGACATATGTGTTTAATGTCTTATTTCCCATTATTGCATACACCCTACTGCATTCCATTACATGCTTACTTGTTTGACATCATACCTCTCAACCTAGAAACATCAAAAATCTGGCCAAAGGCCCATAAAAATAATTACAAATCTGGGTGCTGATTAACATAACATTTGCATAGATAATTATGCAACCACACCCACTCCAGTGGAATTGTGGGATACCAACTTTCAAACGCAAACCGAAGAACAACCAAAATATGGCCCCATACCATGTAGTAAATGGTAACCATTTTTTTTTAAATGGGTATCAGTGATGTTCACTGGGAAGGGAGAAGATTATTAACCTTAGGATTTTGTTTTTGGTGATTTGCAGTATGTGGGTTTTGTGGTAAAAGTATTGCATTTAATGGTAGGCAATATTCTAATCTTAGCAAAAGAATATTATAGTTTTCTAGGACCTCCAAAAGTAATTCTTCATGGCCTACTGATCAGTGGTGTAGCTAGAGTTTGTGCCACCTGGGGCTGTCTTTGAGTTTGTCATCTTTCCTCCCTCACAAAATCATGGTAGAATTGGGACCCCATACATAGCCCTCCCCCTGCAGCCATTCCAATATCCCATTACTTAAATATTTCACCCCATTTACCATGAACACTGTAATGTACATAGTGCTTTACTTCTAAAATGATTATTAGGATTTCATTTAAAACTTTTATTTTACATTTTATAGCACAAACACTAATAGACATCTGCAAAACAAAGCAATACAGTCTCACAGTGAAAACAGACTTAGCATTAAAACTTCTCTGCTCTTGAAATTCACACTCATTGAAACAGCATTGAAACCCACATTCAAAAAAATGCATCTGGCCAGTGGTGGATAAAGATTACCTTTCGGCTGTTTTCAAATCATAGGCCCCTTGCGCATGAAAAGCATACATGTGTTCTTTCATACACCTTCCTGACTGTATTAAATTATATTCCTTGTATAATACAGCACATTTTTTAGAACGCATTTTAAATTTACTGTTTTGAATTTTTTTTCCAGTAAGCAATCAAACAAAATGCATGAAACAATAATGACAAAACTGTCCAGTTCAGAACATTTCCATCATAAAAGTCTACTCAGACTTCTACAATCCACCAGTATCAGTAAATATGCACAATTTCTGCAGAAGTACAAGTCATCCAAATAATTCCACATTAAAGAGATCTGTAACTAATGAAGATATTGCTCCTAGCAAACAACTTTATATTTCATTGTTTTATCTAGAAATAAAGTGTCTGTTGCCCTTGAGAAATAAATTACCCATGTTACATTAAAAAATGATAAGCTAGTAATATTGCAATAGGTAATGGATGGCAAACTGATAACAGTTTCATAGTTACTGGGTATCTCTGCCAAAGAGGACATTCTCAGGACTGCAGCAACCACCCCCTTTAAAAGTACAGCACAGTATAGTATCAGTACTCCATCTATGTACTGTGGGACTAGAACACACAGCCTTCTGCATCAAAAGGCAAGCATTCTACCTGTTATACTACAAACACAAACAGACTTGGAATGAGCAGCACTAAACTTCTCTCCCCTGAAGAACTATGCAGCATAAGTTATCTGGAAATAGCCACAATTTATTATGTGGGGAGGAGGCAAATGCCCAACACCAAGGACACTTTTTAAACATTACTTGCATAATCTTAGAAAAATTGCTAGAATAAAATGTTTTGTGTTACCACGCATTTCCAGACAGGAAGACTGAAACCTAGAAGGCTATCATTATTTATTGAATTCAGTTCTCACTGATTTGCTAGAAAACCACAAAATTTAAGAGGCACAGACCAAAAGCGCACATATACACACACCAAAAGCACACACACACACACACACACACACACACACACACACACACACACACACACTCACACACACACACACACACACACACACACACACACACACACACACACACACACACACACTACATTCCAGCAAAGACTTGCAGACATGTTACATCCCAGCAAGGAGTTGCCAGACACAGGTACATTCCAACAAAGACTTGCAGGAAACTTACAGACACAATTCAAATTAATGCAGCCTATCAAAGACTTGTAGGAAATGTATGGACACACAATTCAAATTAATACATTCCAGCAAGGACTTGTTCAAATGAATACATTCCAGCAAGCAAAGACTTGCAGCACAATATGGATATGCACATAAACAGTTACAGTCCAGCGAAGACTGAAGAACTATGCAGCATAAGATGTCTGGAAAAAGCCACAATTTATTATGGGGGGAGGGGTCAAAGGCCCAACACCAAGGACACTTTTTAAACATTACTTGCATAATCTTAGAAACGTTGCTAGAATAAAATTTGTTACCATGCATTTCCAGACAGGAAGACTGAAACTTAGAAGGCTATCATTATTTATTGAATTCAGTTCTCACTGATTTGCTAGAAAACAACACATTTTAAGAGGCACAGACCAAAAGCACACACACACACACACACACACACACACACACACACACACACACACACACACACACACACACACACACACAGACACACTACATTCCAGCAAAGACTTGCAGACATGTTACATCCCAGCAGAGTTGCCAGACACAGGTACATTCCAGTAAAGACTTGCAGGAAACTTACAGACACAATTCAAATTAATACAGCCTATCAAAGACTTGCAGGAAATGTATGGACACACAATTCAAATTAATACATTCCAGCAAGGACTTGTTCAAATGAATACATTCCAGCAAGCAAAGACTTGCAGCACAATATGGATATGCACATAAACAGTTACAGTCCAGCGAAGACGAGTTACATTCCAGCAAAGACTTGCAGCAGAATAATGCAGCCCAGCAAAGACTTGTAGGAAACATACGTACACACACACACACACACACACACACACACACACACACACACACACACACACACACACACACACACACACTTCAAATTAATTAATTCCAACAAAGACTTGTTCAAATTAATACATATACATTCCAACAAGCAAAGACTTGTAGCAGGATATGGATATACACACACCAGACTTTACACAGTCCGTTGAAATTAATTCAGCCCAGCAAAGACTTTCAGCAGAAAATGTACGGACACACACACAGTTCAAATTAATACATTCCAGCAAAGACTTGCAGCAGGATATGGATATACACACTCACTGCACTTACACAGTTCGGTCAAATTAATGCAGCCCAGCAAAGACTTATAGCAGGAAATGTACGGACTTTACACAGTTCATTCAAATTAATGCAGCCCAGCAAAGACGTGCAGCAGGATATACACACACCAAACTTTCCATCATTCAAATTAAAATATCACACACACAGGAAGCCCAGCAAAGACTTAATGCAGCTTGCCCAGCAAAGACTCGCAGTAGGATATGCACACACTGGACGGACTTTACACAGTTCATTCAAAATTCAAATTAATACAGAAAATATCACACACATACACACACACACACACACACACACACACACACACACACACACACACACACACACACACACACACACACATACACAGGAAGTCCAGCAAGGACTTGCAGCAGGATGAATATAAAGTTGCTCTGAAAGTCTGAATGGAGCAGCCTAGCAAAGCCAGGAGCAGGATACATAATAAATGCACAGTTCATTCAAATTAATACAGTCGCCCAGCAAAATGTCACACACACAGGAAGCCCAGCAAAGACTTGCAGCAGGATGAATATAAAATTGCTCTGACGCAGCCTAGTAAAGACTTGCACAATTCATTCAAACATACAGACTTTACTCACAGTTGAAAATATCACACACAGAATACATAAATTCACAGTTCATTAATATAGTTGCCCAGCAAAATACCACTCTCACAGGATGCTCAGTAAAGACTTGCAGCAGGATATACATACACCAGATTTTACACAGTTCATATGGACTTAATAGACAAACACAATTCATTCTGAATGGAGTGAGCAGCCCAGCAAAATATCACACACACAGTTCTGAAATAGAGGATGGAGGAATTTTGAATGGATGTTTTGAATGGACTTGCAACAAATGCACAGTTCTTCTTTTCTTACCTCCTGGAGGCTGATCACATGTGGGTGGACCCTGCAAAGCATAAACTATGTACATTCCCTCCAAAACAATTCAAACTAAATCTCTGACTGAGACTGAGTACTGGCAGTAGCTGATGTCATCACACACTCCCCTGTAGGCTGGTGATGCCTCATGCTGTCAGCCATAAATTTAAAGTTGTACTAAAATAAATAAATAAAAAATTCGGGAATTAAAGGGGCCACTCTGGAATATGTGGCACCCCATTATTTTGCCCTCAAAACTGGTATATACCAAGGAATTCTGTATGGTTGAGAGGTATGTTTGACATACCATTTCTTCCAAGTATTCCTGTATTTTATTTCTCTCTCATTCTCTCTTTCTACACATGTAGAGGGATATACCTGTTTTGCATAGGCAGCAGCTTGTCTTTTGTAGGTAATGCTTATGAGCAGGTGATGGCCTGTGCACCATGGTGTCCCCCACTTGCTAACTGCATGCAGAACAGTTGTATTTTATACCAATAGGCAATGGCATGGCAGCACACTCCTATAATTGAGTACTTCATGTGGGCACTGCCCTTTTTCCTTGCCTGTGAGGGAGACATCATGGAGGTGTGTGAACTACAGCATCACAGGAGGAAATACCTCTTACAACAAGACGTGGAGACAGCCCAATAAAATGGGAGAGAAGGTTCCAGACTTAAGGACAGAATGTAAGTATTGCTGTTATACAGTTGGAATAATTCTAGATTAACAAGGTTTGTGTTCACATGCATTTTCTGCATGATTTCAAGTCTGACAGTGTTATGTAGATGACATAACTCTCAACTATAGGGATATCCACAGAAGGGCCAGAGGTTTGACTCTTATGTTTGGTCTGTTCCTCAGACAGTTTTTGTCCCTGGCGAATCAGTCGGATACTGCTGGGATTGCAGTCAGTAAATGCTAACATCCATTTGTGTTTCTGACTTCATATCCCTTAGATAAGATATGTAACAACAAACCCTGTTACACCAGCAACTTTCTCTGTTTATATCAGCAATATTTCAAATATGCCCCTGTTTTTGGGCCTGTGTGCTCCAATTATGTCTGGCTTTGTCCAGATGTCATGCACTAAGTGGTTGGTAGGTATAGTACATCATTATTTAGTGCCTTCTTTCCTGATATTATCCCAGTGATGAAGCAGAATCCCAGACATTTTATGAGGAAGAGGCCACATATATGAGGCTAAAGCCTGGACATTCTGTGGGGATCTGTACAGTTGAGACGTCTGTGTATATCTGGCCATTATTAACAGACTGTCAGGATTGTGTAGCAGTGCAGTTTGTAAATGTTAGTTGGACTGTGTAGGGGGTAGATGTGAGTGTCATGGGTTCTTTTCTATCTGACTGTACATGCTGCTCCAGTTTCTGGTGGTCTATCAACTGTATATGTTTGAAGGGGCATACTGAGACATGTCTCATATCACCTCAGGATTCCTACTACACTGAGACTTGGAGCAGTATATGTAGGGGTAGTGTGTGAGTGGCAAACAGGATATATTTGTTCACGCAGTTGTTATATTTTAGTGTTCAGTTGGCTTATCGGTATGTTGCTGTGACTGTGGTGCAATTGGTTGTGAGTATGCACTTTCACACTGGTGCCTGTTTTTCATTACCATTACATCCCTGCAGTGCCTGATATATTTGCAAATGCATGTGCAATTCCCCATAGCTGATTTGGGGTAGCGCTGTGTCAGTCTGACTGTAGTTTGGATGGTGCTTGGTGACATGTTTGGCAGCTCAATGTAGTTTCCCTAATGTTATGTTATGTCCAGATATTCTTAGGATGTCCAGTTGTCTAGCTCATATCTTTGGTCTGGTCCCCATAACTGTTGTGTATTTCTGACAAATCAGTGGGATGATGTGCAGAATGAAGTCACTAACTAATGAGAAGCAATTGAGTTGCAGACTTGTGATATTTCGGACAATATATGTTAGAACAGACGGTGTTACTGACACAACTTTCTCAGCTTATCTACTCAAGTATTTCAGATATGTTCCTATTTTCATGCCTTTGTCCACCCAATTTGTCAGGCTTGGTCCAGATTCATTGCACTAAGAGGTTCTGAGCATACCTCTCACATACCCGGATTATCACAGAATGTCCAGGTGTTTGGTTCATATTTTTGTTCTGTTCCACAAATTATTTGTATTTTTCTGATAAATGACTGTGATGATCTGAGGATTTACGTCAATAAATAATGACATACATTTCAGTTTCAGACCTCATATCCTTTGGAAAATGGATGCTGCAACAAACCCTGTTATTCTAACAACTGTCTAAGTTTATAGGAGCGATTTAAAATATGTCCCTATTTGTGGCCCATTGTCCACCCATTTTGACAGCCTTTGTCCAGATTTCTTGCACTAAGTGGTTGAGAGGTATGGTTCTGAGGTATGACGGTACTGCATGGCATATACACACAAACGCACTCTCACACACACACACACACACACACACACACACACACACACACACACACACACACACACACACACACACACACACACACACACACACACACACACACACACATATATATATATATATATATATATATATATATATATATATATATATATATGTATATATGTTTTCCTATATATGTATCTCTGTACACACACACATACACACACACACACACACACACACACACACACACACACACACACACACACACACACACACACACACACACACACACAGACACACACACTATATGTGTGTGTGTATGTGTGTGTGTGTTGACTGATTTCACTGAGTTTTTTCCCTACTGTTGAATTACTCTACTGCATGATATGTTTGAAAAAGAATCTGACATTCCTACAGCTCAAATAGTGTAGTGGTACATTGCTCTGACTATAGTGTAGAGGGTCATGTGTTTAAGATTTGGCAGGGCTGATTATTATTTTTTTTTTGCTGGGCAGAACAAGGGCTGATGAAGACAGAGTGATTAAAGCACTTTTAAGCAGTTATGAGTGGGTTTGCACAGTTTTGTTTGAAGCTAAGTGATGCTAAGAGATGCTTAAATCTTCTTAGCTTCACTTAGTAAAGCTTACTTCCGCTTACACCCACGCTAATTTTAATTAAAGAAAAGAAAAAAATAGTGATAGGAAAGTGGTGAAATGGGGGCAACTAGGGGGTAAAACATTAGGTAAATCAGCTAGGGATGTGCAGAATGGCTGTAGGAAAGGACCATAGCTCTACATTTCTTCTGCAGCAACAGTTGTGACTGATGTGGCAAATTTGGAATTTACAGCCTCACATCCCACAGGGAGGGTTGCTGGCAACACACATTTGTAGAGTAATTTGGTTGTCAATTGATTTACATCACTGGACAAGGTGGCAAAATGTAGAGATATGTATGGGGCAATGCTTTTTTTGTGGGAGATACCCTTTTTTTAAGGTGGGAGTGGGATGTTGGGGAAGGGCTGTAGGTATGTTTGGGGAGGTAGTTTGGGTAGTATAGGTTACATTTGCAGACAGACAAGACACACAAGTCAGCAGACAAGGGCGATATACCACACATGAGGGGAGTAAACACCTTGGACAGGGAGGGTGGTTGGGAATCAAAGGCCCATGAGCCCCCCAGTGGATACAATGGGACTGAGGTCCCCACCCATGGGCAGTCACCACTGCACCTTCATGGCCCCAAAGGTGGCTGTGTTGGGGGCTGTACAACAGGGGCAGCCTGCCCCTCCAGGTGTGTCAGGTGGCCCTCCATTTGGTGCAGACATCCATCCAACTTGGAGCAGATGACACTGCTCACCATAGCCCGGAAATTGTGGTGGGTGACAGGCTCTCTCCGCTCCCGAACCCAGGGGGAGGACGGACCCATTCCCTGAGGTGGTTCGACCCAAAGGTGGTGCAGGATCAGCAGATGAGAAAGTTCCAGGTTGGGTCCCAGATGTCCTGGGGCCCAGCGCCATAACTAGATGGGTGGGACAGGTGGATCCACTGGGATCTGACTTCCCAAATGAGCTATGATGTTGAAGTCATCCAAGATATATTGGTTAGTCATGAACAAAACATTTTGAAATTAGTTAGAACAGCATGCATGGGTGTTCTAATTAACCCAAACCAACAGATTAGAAACAGTTGCATAGCAAACAGAGCACATGCATAGATGAAACAACAGTAAGGATTTTAACAACATGCAAGTTGTATTGACAGCAACAGGCCACCAATAATAGTATATGAACAAGGTATATCAATATACAGTCAATTAAATATATGAACAATAATAGAACACATGTCCCAACAATAGTTTTTGAGAACAACATACCCGTAGTATATGAATAATAATTATTGATGCAGATGAGGGGTGGGTGGAGAGAAAAAAGTCAATTAACAACTGTATAGGGTTCCATTTTACACAACAGTACTATTCAATACTTTACATGTCTGCCCTCACTTTACATCTACCTATGGCCCATAGCTTCTGTAGCACATACAGGTGTGGAGCAGACTGGGAGGACATTGGCTACATTACTGGAGGGGGCTTGTACATGTCGGTTTTACACAGTTGACAGAGAAGGGGTATCCTGCACTGATGTTGTGTAAGCCTGCTACTGGAATACGTCTCTGGATTCCTATCTGTATCCAAGGTTATTGGCAGCAGTGACCACTAGCTGTGACAGCGTGACACTTGAGGGACATGTATCAGGGAGAGTGCATGGTGTATGTACCTATCCTGCTGTCATTTGCAGGCATATGGGTTTGGACAGTGGAACAGTTGTACACATTGTATTAGTATACCCTTCATACAGCTACTACATACATTTCTTTATCTGTAAGACCTGTGGAGAAAATATCTGTTAACACTTTCTGATTGTTTCTACAGATATTCAGGATTTCTTTAGTGTATATATGCACACATCTCAGTACCATTCCCTGGATTTGAAATGTGTCTGGGTGTGCTAAAATGAACAACAGAGCTATTGTCCATCACACTGAGCTACTGGGAAACTGATGTCTCTTGTTTGACTGATTTCTGCCTAATACTCTCTGGGTTAGACAGTCTGACCTTGTAATCCTGACAGTCATGCATGGCAGATAGTTATTGTACTGTGTATTAATCCTTTGAAATGATACTATCTGGAAAGCAAAGGTTAACACAAGAATGCAATGCTGCAGTGGACACACTATAATACTATAGACATTACTATTCAGGGTCCAGAACGTAGTGCATACAGTATTTCATTTTCCTTTATATCTTGGTCTACATCTCCACATTCTATTGTTTTGCATCCTAGCTGGTTCTCAGAACAGCTTCATTTACTTCATGCTGTCAACACCATATTTGCTGTGATGAACCTGTACACATTCTATTTCTACAACAACATACCAGAGTAAACACAACAGTTTCTGTTATTCATCTTTATTACAGTGAAATGAGACTTTTATTAATGGATATCATGTGGATCAATATTAGTGTGACAAGCATCATTTATTCATAAGACCCAGTACACACTATTCCTACTGGCAGTAAACAATGTACTCCTTCTAATTTATGCCACTATATCCTGCAAGTTAGATGTGTACTCACTAGCCTGTCGACACATCTGTGTCAGTCTGTCTGCATGGGCCTCAATGTTACTAGCCGTCTCCACTGCAGCTGTAGGAGTGAGAAACAAACATTATGCATACCTGCCTATCACATACTTAGGCTAGAATCTGATATACCTATATCTGTGATACTTACAAACTGCTGGAGCATGGTTCTCCCGAGCATCTTGGATCCACTGGGCCAAGAATGCCTCCTTCCTCACTTTAGGTCGGCATAGTCATGCCATACCTGCTCACCAGTTCAGGTGATACCAGTGGCACTGGTGTGGCCATGTGCCAGATGGTCCGAGGCCTCAGCTTTATACTGTGAGCCCTGGTACTAGCCCTGCAGCAGTCTGTCATCATGGTTTGATACAAGGACCCCAGCCATGACCCTGGACTCCAAAATACACCAGCACTGCGCCTGAAAGTGCCAGCCCTCTCCAACACCTGACATGGCTCCTGCAGAGATCAGACTATGGCAGATTATGGTTGTATTCCCACCTGTGAGGTTTAAATATGGTCATGTTCCCATGCTTTGCTGTCATTGGACCATTTTGAAATTGCGCATCTCCAAAACAGGCAGACCCCTTCACAAACCAGGCACAGTCCAGAAGTAATCCAAAGGAAAACCAAGTATTCTTTTCACAAACCAGGCACAGTCCAGAAGTAATCCAAAGGAAAACCAAGTATTCTAGCTATAAAATGTTCTGCTGTTGTAAAATAAACGCTTTATTTCTTGTTGTTGTTATGCGTCTCGCTTATAGCGAGACTTCTTCAGACCACATACAGTTACATCACACTCTCAACTTCCCTTCAGTTAATTACACAAGTAAACTGTGCTGCTTGATTACTAATTGATAAATGATACATAAATTAAGTTAGTGCTTTACTGTTACTTAGATTTCAATAAATGAAGCTCCTAACTAATGTGCTGTGTGTGTTGCTTACATTAAAAATATGTAGGCTTTTGCTGAAATACTTGTACTTACATTGTACAATAATTAAATAAACTTTATAAGTTTGTATCAAGTGTTATGAATTTATATTTATATTTAAAATAAATACTTGTTTAAAATACATAGTTGAAAAGCATAATTAAAAAGTTATACATTTATGTTTAGAATAAATACTTGTTTAAAATGCATAGTTAAGAATACATACTTAAAATGTTTCACTTCTACTAAGTCTATTACTTATCTTCTTCATAATTAAATCAAGACATTAATACATAAATCACCTGCAGTATTTAAATAAATTTAAGTATCTAACAAATCCTATCATACAAATGATAATGTGCATTCAGAAATGATGAATAATGAATGAATAAGCAGGGCTGAAAGGAAAAAAGGGGGGAAAAGGGGGGGGGGAAGGGAAAAAAAAGAGGGAGGAGAATTCTAAAATTTTCTATGTACCCTCTAGAATGCATGTGTTTATTAGTGACTTCATGAATAAATTATCTTGAAAGACTCTTCAATTTCAATATACAAGCTATTGATTAAATTTGAGTAAATTCTCCTGCCTTCTATTCTCATGCAATAAAATCCAAACCAAATCAAAGTGGTTATACATTCACCCCATGTCTTACTAATCTTGTTTCTAGCTTCACTCATTGCACTTCCTAATACCATAAAAGTGATTTCCCACCCTTTCCGTCAGTTTTATATATATAGAATGCATGATTTTTACATGAAGCTAGGTAAACCACACTTGAGAGTTACAGTTGGAATTTGATTTAGAAATGTAATTCTGCCCACTGATAGAAAAAGTCAAAGTTCACCTCAATGTAGGGAAAATAAGGGCATAAGGGCACATTTGCATTCTTGCACATTCCTATAGTATCAGTACTTTACTTTTTATTTCCTTCCCTTCAGGTTCTTTTAGGTTTTTTTCCTTTTCCAAAAACTGTTTTAGGTGGCCCTTGCAGTTTACCAGATGAAACACTATCAGACCGAATTAGGTCCCAATTCTTACTTATGATGTTCATTATAGAATACCTGTTCAAGCTGTATGAAATAATAAAGTCAGACAGGCCTACTGGGTCTCTTGCATTACCATGCCTTTCTGATGAAATTGATTGGAACATGTCCTCTACCCCCAAAATGGGTCGGTAAAACCCCCTCTGTCTTTTGTTTACCACTTCCACAGTTAAGTCCTTTACCAGTCATTCAGGGTATCCTCTCTTAGAGAACATTTGTCTAAGTTTCTCACACTCTATTAAAAAGTCTTCCTTATTTGAGACCTTACGTGCTGCCTTAACAAGCTGCCCCTTCACCACTGATCATTTCTGGAGCAGAGGGTGACAGCTGCTAAAATGCAAGAATGCATTAGAATAAGTGTCCTTTCTGAATATTCTAGCTGTATAGGAGTTGTATTTCAAATCATTCTTTAAATCAATGTCCAGGTAAGCTATTCTGTCTGTACTGAAAGTGTAAGTAAACTTCAAAAAACTTGTTGTATTGTTCAAATATGTCACTAACTGGATGGCATTATTTTCGTCCCCTTCAATTAACATAAAAATGTCATTCAGAAATCGTGTATAAAAATGTATCTGCCTTGCAATCTGAGGAACCTTTCTTAGGAACTCCTTTTCCCAGTATGCCATCACCAGGTTGGCAAAACTGGCTCCACATGGGGAGCCCAATGCCACACCTATTTTTTGTATATAGCACTTATTATCAAAGGTGATAAAATTGTTGGACAAAATAATGTCCAACAATTCCTCCACTAGTCCTATTTCAGACCCAGGTGCCCCTAAACTGTGCATCAATAGGCTTACCCACTCAATACCTTCCATATGAGGGATTGATGAGTACAGGTCCTTAATGTCAATCGTTAAAAATTTCAAGTTGACATTAAACTGGAGGTTTTTTTATATTGGCCAGAAAGGACCATGAGTCTTTGCAAATTTGTTCCTGTTGCTTTAAATATTTTTTCAAAAACTGGTCCACGTACTTTGCACATGCATAAGTGATGCTGTTTCTCGCATCGACTAATGGCCTTATGGGTGGATCAGAAACAGACTTATGAATTTTCGGAATACCAAACAGAATAGGGATCTTAGGAGCTGGCATAGTCAGAAAATTGAAGGAGTCTACATCTAACCTGGCCTCAATAAACATTTCTTCCAATGAGGAACGTATTCTCATATAAGCAATATTTAATTCATTCCATGATACTTCAGAGTACACCTCACTATCAAGAACTTTCCCCATTTTTTGTTGGTATTCGTGCTTGTCCATTATCACCAACCCCCCTCCCTTGTCAGGTTGCATCACTCTAACATCTGTCTGTTGTATCAATATTGAGGCTTCTTTCTCCTCAGATGTTATGTTATGAGAGCTACCCTTAAAATGCTTATGTTGGTTGATAAGATTGTACAAATCCAACTCACACACCTGTTCAAATGTAGCTAGTGTAGGGTGTAGGGGTGGGCAGTAAGTACTAGCAATATGAAATTATTTATTTTCATAATTATCATTGCCAAACAAAAATTTTAGGTTCAGTTTCCGGGTAAACAATTTGAAGTCTATAACAGTCTCAGATATTTCAGCTTTTCTAGATGGTATGAAAGTCTGTCCTTTTGCAAGTAAATCAGCTAAAACAACATCTACTTCGAGACTAGAGAAATTGAAAATTTTAAAGTCACCTTCTGTATTGAGAATAATTTCACAATTATTCGAATATGACTCCATTACCTCCATCATGGGTACTGGTTGTTCATCAAATTGTACACAACCTGAGGTAGACCCTGCCTCTGGTTGTAGCCTGAGGCCTGTTTCCGAAAATTTCCTTCCCCTTCTGGGATAGATGGGAACTGCCCTTGCTGTGTGTTCCTTTTTGTAGATGTTATAATTCAAACTGGTCCCATTCTGTATAGTCCCAGAAGGACCCATTTGTATAGTACCACTTTCATTGTTACTAGTCCTATTGTTCTGCTGATTATGCATTACAAATTCAGCCTCTGTTGAAATGCCCTTCATCGATGGACCAGATTGTGAAGTGGGGGGTTTTGGGTAGGCTTTGCCTGATTCATATGCTTCCCTGTCTCTTTTCAATTTTTTTACCTTTGTTTCCTTTAATTTTCCTAAGTACTGGTCTATGCTTGAAAAACATCTTTCATATTGAAATTTATAATGTGAAAAGTCCAAGTCCTTCTTGATAATTATATCCAAAAATAGTTGCTTCCTTCATCAGTTCCTTCACTGCCTGTTGATAGTGTTTACTCATCAGTTCAAGAAGTTCCATTCCATGCTTATTAAAAAGCATTATAAAGTCTTTGTGGAAGTTGGAACCTTCCACCAGCCCATTCGGGTATTGCTACGATCTGAGCCCCTTAGGGACTATCCCTCACTTACACACTCCTTAAAATATGCAATGTCAAGTTGCAACTTTTTGTATTTTAGTAACTTGGAATCCAACAGTTTAAGGTTAACTGTTATGTTCGGTAACCCTTCAGGCAGTTGCTCCGTATCCAGTTGTATACTACTTGTGGGCTCTTGAAACATTGGAACATCCTTGAACCAGGCATTCAAGCCCTTGGACGGAGCTCCAATAAGCCCCAAAGGTTCATTACTCAAATCAACAGGATTCTCGTTGTACTTTTGTAAATTAACTTCACCATTTACTGCATTTACAACACCTATGAGCTGTGTGTGAGTGCTCAGATTCAGCAAAGTTTCAGAATTGCTGCCAGTACAACAAGGATGAACATTTGATACCGAAACAGCTAGTGTGCTCATCGGAATTTGAGAGGTTGTTATACTGGTAGACAGAGAGTCCACCCTTACAGCAAGTACCTCTAATTGCTGTGATAAATGCCCAACCAAGGCTGTCAGTGTTCCTATTTCATCCATTTCATTCATTTTGAGAGCTGACTGGATGGTGTTTGGGGTACTCTCCATGCCTCACACAAAAACAAACTTAGAAAAAATGGCAACAAGTAAATACATGCAAATCTCCAAAACGGACAGGCCCTTTCACAAACCAGGCACAGTCCAGAAGTAATCCAAAGGACTACAATGGACAAAAGACCATTTTGAAAATGCTAAGCTCAGCTAAGCAGTGCACAAATCCGCTAAGCTGAGTTGAACAGTGCTTAAAGGGTTAATTGTTGAGCATTGTTTAACAGTGTGCAAATCTGCTTAGCTGAGCTGACTGCTGTTTAACACTTACATCTAAGCCATGTTTAAACTGGCTAAGCAGAGCTGACCACTGCTAATCATAGCTCACTTTTCATTTAAAAAAAAAATCAGGATTATGACTTCATTTATCATTACTGACATATTATTAAGTGTATATGATTTACTTTACATGATATCCCTCTATGTACTTTCATTACTTTACCATGGGGTGTAACTATACTGTATGGGACACTTGTGTATACATGGGTGATTTCACATGTTATATGCACTCACACTTACATTTTGAGCCAGCTATATGACCCTGGTTAACAAATATCAATTACTACATATTTAAAGCAAAAATATAATTTTAACAATGCTTTCCCATGTAAAAGTAAAGTGCCTGTCTTAGTACTTGAACCATGAACACTGACATACAAAGCCAGGACTCTAACCACTACACTGTCTCATTATTAAGATTTTAGCTGGATATTTTTATTTATCTCCAATGGGATGTTTAAGCAATGCTGAGTAGAGGTCCCTAACGCACAGACCCACTCAGCCATGCTTAAACATACCTTAGACTGGAAAAAATTAATAAACCCACTTTATTTACATGTATCTGTACTCCTTGTCAGTCACAGTAAGGGAAATTGTAAGGGGACACATAGGGACAGATTTTAAATATTGCTCTTACAAACTTAGAAGGTTGCTAAAATAATAGGTTTTTCATTAGCATGACTTTAACATGAGGCAGCATACCTCTCAACCGTACAGATTTTTGCAGAATGTCCAGGTTATTGCCTCATATCTTTGGTCCATTTCACATGTGACTGTGGTTTTCTAGCACATCATTGTCAAATCACTCAGGGTTTATGTGAGAGCATACTGACAGACATTTCAGTTTCAGACTTCATACCCTTCAGACAGTCCATGCTAATGCAACACATGTTATTCTGTCAACTTTCCAAGTTTGTAAGAGCAATATTTAAAAATTGTCCCTATTTTTGGGCCTTTGTCTCTTCATTAGTTAAGGTGTTGTACAGATTTCTTGCTCTAGGAGGTTGTGAGGTATGTGAGGTAGGCATCTGGGCATTCTGCGAAAACCTGTACAGTTGAGGGCTATGGCCGTATGGCTCTTTTGCAATGCAGAGGGTGTGTGACAGTACATGTCACACATCCCCTGCATTGCTTCCTATTAAGATAGATGCTTTTAGTGTCCATGGACACTGATAGCACTTGCAAAGTGACTTGGACAATGCAGGGTGTGTGTGTGACAGTACCTGTCACACACCCCTTGAATTGATTCCTATTCAGACTTCCTGCTTTCAGTGTCCACAGACACTGAAAGCACTTCAAAGTGCCGTACTGCACTTTGACAATGCAGGGGGTGTGTGACAGGTACCGAATTGATTCCTATTAGGATAGATCCTTTCAGTGTCCACGGACACCGACATCACTTGCAAAGTGCAGTAGGGCACTTTGACAATGCTGGGGGTATGTGACAGTACCTGTCGCACACCCCCTGCATTGCTCACTATCTGGACTTCCTGCTTTCAGTGTCCACATACACTGAAAGCACTTGCAAAGTGCCGTACAGCACTCTGACAATGCAGGGTGTGTGTGACAGAACCTGTCACACATCCCCTGCATTAATTTTTTGCTCTCCAATCTATTTCAGTGTCCACAGACAGTGTTTTACTAATTTATTTGATTTACACTGAAATGCATTTAAAAAATGTTGTATAGCATTTTCTGAGTGCAGGAGGCATGTTAGATGTGCGTGCACTACTTAAACATGACCCCTGAACTCAGTAGTGTTCATGTCCATTTAGCCTTAGCAGTAGCACGCCTTCATGAATATGCAAGGCACACTGCTGTTAAAGCTAATGGGGAATGTACACAGTTCACTCCGTGCAGGAATAGCACTATTCCTGCACAGAGTTTATTGAATCCCGGGGTCTATCCTTGTGAAAAATGATGCAAGGCGGTTTCAATGATAAAGCCTGTAGCTTGGAGATTATTCTTGCTAAAGTAAGAGCTATGAAATGAATTTCATTATACATTCATTAGCTGGTTCAAACAGTTTTTGGGTTAGTCCTTGAAGAATAAAAGTCAGATCCCACACTCGAGTAGTATCTTTATCATGGGTCTAAGCAGAAAAAGCTCTTTCATGAAGGCTTTGCATAATTTAGACATAGCATGGGAGCCAGAAACATCTCCAGCATGAAAATTTGAAATGGCTACCAGCTGAAGTTTTATAGTAGAAAAAACTAGCTCCTTCCTTGAAAAGAGAAGTAAGGAAGAGAAGAATGGCTGACATTGGGGCTAAAAAAGGGTTGATATTCTCTTTGGAAGCCCAAGTGGCAAATATTTTCCATTTGCTTCAATACACTATTTTAGTAGAAGCTTTTTGAGAAGTTAAAACTATGTCTCAGACAGGGAAAGCAAGCATGGACCTTTGTAAAATTACTGTAATTGGAGATACCATGTGATCAATTTGAGGGTGAGTAGATTGGTGTGTGATTCCCTGATGGATGAGAAAGGAGGTCCTGTCTGAGCTCTAGAAACTATGAGAGATATTTCAAATGAGACCAGAGAATGGTAATGAGGCCAGTGGGGGTAATGAGGATTACTGAAATCTTCAGCCATCTGGCTTTCTGCAGAAACTTCATGATCAATGGTAGAGGGGGTAAGCATAAAGGAGACCAGATGGCCAATCATGAACTACTGCATTCCTCAGGGAGTCCCCCAGAAAGGGGATCAGAGCATAACAATTGCTGAATTTGTTTTGGGGGGATGCAAAGAGGTCGCAACAAGATTGGCCCCAATGGCTTAAAATCAGATTTGCCTCTGACTGATTGAGGGACCACTCATGAGGGATTAGAATGAACCTGTTGAGTTTGTCTGCTAGAATGTTGGTTTTCCCAGGTATATGTGTTGCAGCTAGAAAGTGGTCTGAAAATATCACCCATTCCCAGACCCTCATGGCCTCTCTGCGTAATGAGTAAGAGCAGGTTCCTGCTTGCTTGTTGGTATACCAGACTACTGACATGTTGGTGTGTATTGCAATCATCCCACAAGGGAGGCAGTCCTGAAAGGCTTGCAATGTTAGAAGAACTGCTCTCATCTCTAGGACACTGATATGATATCTGGTCTCTGAGGAAGACCACGTACCTTGGATCATATTTCCCTCAAAATGTCCCCAACCCTAGTTGGGAAGCATTCATGGCTACAGTGGCCATCGGGAGGGGTAGAAGGAATAGTCTGCCCAGGAACAGATCTGAATGAACCCATCATTGAAGATGCCATCTGCAAACTGGAGTCATTTTGATTGGAATAGATAATTGTTAATAAAGAATAGACCACTGAGCAGCCAAAATCCATTGGACGACTCAAATAAGGAACCCTGCTAAATACACTAGGATGATGGCAGCTGACACAGAGACAAGGGTTTGAAATATCAATCTCATTTAGGAAGATGGTAAATAAATTATTTCCCGTACTTGCTGTCTCAAGGATGCTATGTAATGAGAAGTCAAAGAAGATATCTGGTGCATTATATCCAGGACCACACTGATGAATTCCAGCCTCTGCACCGATGAGAGGTTCAGTTTGGCAAGGTTTATCGTAATGCTCAAGTAGCTGGAAATATGGAACTAATAGTCCCTGGCCTGCAGTATTTGATGCTGAGTTGCAGCAGTGAGAAGCCAGTCATCCAAATATGGAAACACCTGGAATTCTTTCAGCCTCAGGTGAGCTTCCTCTACTGCCATGCATTTGGTAAACACCCTGGGGACTGTGCTGAGTCCAAAGGACTGACCTCTGAACTGGTAATGACTGGCTCCCAGCCTAAAGTGCAAATGACTTATGGAACATCTGTCTATTTTAATGTGATAGTATGCATCCTGATGGTCTGTTGAGCACATCCAATTGTCTTTGCAGAACAGAGGTAGAATGGACTGAACCATAACCATCTGGAACATTGATTTCTTTACATGCTGATTTAGATTGCTCAGATCTAGGATAGGTCTTAGGTCCCCCATTTTCTTTGGCACTAAAAAGAAGCAAGAGTAAGTTCCAAATACTCTTTGTCCAGTTGGTACCTCTTGGATGGCTATTTTTTACAGTAACTTTTGAAATTTCCAATACTACAAGCTCCCTCTGACTGGGTGGAACATCTTTTGTTCCTAATGTGGGAAAAGGGAATGTAATAACCTCTGTATGTTATGGTTAGCAACCAGACATTTGTTGTTAGATTGGTTCAGGCATCTAGGTGTAGAGAACAATGACCCTGACTGTCTACAGAGATGGACAGATGGGCAGCACTTCAGGAGTGCTGATGGGGCCTGTCAGAGAAAGGTTCTCTGATACCCTGATTTTGGAGACCCCTCCTGTCTCTGGTGCAGCATCTACCATTGAAACTTCATCCTCTGCCTCTGAAGGAATAATTCCCACTTTGATGCTGAAAACAGCCTTGAGATTTTTGAAACCAAGTCTTCTTGCCATCTCACTGATTTCTGAAGAAAGTATGCTGAGGGTGAGAAAACGTGATTCCAATGGCAGACAGCATCTTTTCTTCCTGCTGTCTGTAGGTAAGAGTCTTTTTGATGGATGGCCCAAACAAGGAGGAGCCATCAAAGGGGGCATTCACAAAGGACCCCTTAAAAGGTTCCACAAAGTCACAAAGCCTCATCCAGGCATGAGTTCTGACTACAATACCTGAGCTGGCTGCCCTTGAGGTACACTACACTGAATGGGAGATGAGCCTCATGGAAGAGTTAGACACAGAAGCAACAGTTGCCAACTGGGGAGATACTTTCTTGAAGTCCTCATCTGACATGGCCTCTGCAAGAGAGTTGGGCAGCTCCTTGACCAAATCTCTCTGCAAATGAGTGAAATGTGCCAAGTAATTTAACAAACTCAGTGCAAACGTAGCTGAAGTGTAGATACAAATCTGTCCATCACTCGATACTCCCTGTTCAGTGGATGGACAGAGGAGTTCTGTTCAGCTAGCTCTTTCTTGGTGGCTGCTGCTACAACAATGGCTTCAACAGGGACACCCTTGGATCAATTAAGTTTGTCTTTGGGGGATACCAGGAAACCCATACAGACATTTTACAGAATGGTTCGATATTCTCTGGCTCCTTCCAAGCCTGGTGGGAGATTAAGTCAATAAGCTCATTCACCGGGGGGGTCACCCAAAATGTAGATGGGCCTACCCCAAAAGCATCTAAGAACACAGACTCTTCAGAAGAAAGACGATGGGTCAACCAGCCACCTTTCTGTCTAGGGATCTCCAAGATGTCTCCAAAGAAGACATCATCAGGTTCTTGCAGATCATTCTCCCTCATCAAAGTGTGTGTCTTCTGGGAGTGACTCCACTGGAGAGTCAATGTGTCTTCTTTTGCAAGTTTTCTTCTGAGGAACCTCCTCTTTGGGATGTTCAGTTGAGGTATTGGAAGAAAGCTGGTCTTCCTCCAGCAGAAAAACTCGGAGGCTTCTCAAGACAGGCTGACCCCAAAGAGGGATGATGAGCTCAGCAGTCAGATCCAGTGAAGGGTGATGGTAAGGATCAGAGGAAAAAAGGCCAGATATCTATGAACAGAGAAAGCCCCTTCCACATTCTAAAAGGCCGACAGACCAGGACAAACTCTCTTTATCTCCCTTCAAAGTCAAGGCAGTCAAAGAAGCAGATGGGAATCACCCTGAATTTGTGGTCCCCAGACAGGATATGTCCCAAGCTGTCGCTGTCAAGGGCCGATGTGCCAAGGGAAAGGGGTAGGTCTGAAAAAATCAGAATTGAACCACTTCCCCCAAATCCCAGTCCGACCTCCCAGATCTGAGACCCACTCTGATCTGAAGATCTCAGAGCAAAGCTAGTCAGAGTAGCCACCGGAGTCAAAAATAGAAGGTTCCTGGGATCAGAAGCTGACTCTCTTGGGTACCTAGGATTCTGGGACTCTGAAGTTCCTGGTAGGATCAGAGGAAACTGGATCAAAGCAGCAGGAACACTCACTGATCCAACTGGGGATGGCGCTGACAATAACGTCATCTGGACCTGAGTTTTGAGAAGCCTCTGCATCATCTTGTCCATATCAACATCTGATAGACTCCTGGAGGACCTAGAGGAAGCAATCAAAGTAGGTCTTGAGTGTCTGATTTGGGTTTGGAGCAGTTTCGATGGCAGTGCTGGGGAAACTGCCCTGATGGGAACTTTGGGTTTCGGGTCCTAATGCTTGGATCCAAGGTAGAGGAAGTTGGCCAAGGGAGGCAGTCATGTGAGAGGTCCCCATTGGATCCGAAAAGCCCATTGGATCCAAAGGGGCAGACGTAGGTCTTAGATCTGGTAAGTCTGGATCCGCGGTCTTAACAGTCTTCATTGGAGGCACCAAAAAAGCTCTAGAAGTCTTATGTGAGTGTTTCCTTGGCTCCATAGACCCAATTAGGCTGGCTGAGGGGGTTTGAGCCCCCGAGGAAGAGGATGAAGCAGGCAACAGACCTTTGAGGATAAGCCTGCTCCATACCTCTCAACTGCACCTAATTACTCGGTTTTTACCAAGTTTTGGGGTTCAAATAATGGGGTGCCATGATTCCCAAGTGGCACCCCTTCATTCCCAATTTATTTTTTAAAAATATTTATTTTTTAAAAATATTTTTTTCACGCTTTTGGAGCTGACATCATCACCTGTGCATGATTATGTCAGCTCTGTCAGCCTGTCGGAATTGAGCTCATTAAGCTCAAGGGCACACATTTCTGGCTGGCTGCAAGGCTTCTAACTGCCATGAACTGAGCTCCTGAATCATGTACTACTGTTGTCAGCTGCTTTTTATTTATTGAACTCACTGTGACCTCTAAGGGCTTCTAACTATCTTTCTGCTTTGCTTTGCCATGAATCAGGTACTACTGCTTTTTATTTATTTAAGTCGCTGCTTTAGGCTCCGTTTTGCCGTACTGTTTTGTATTTATTGAACTCACTGCGAACTCTAAGCTGCTTTGTTTTGCCATGAATGTAAGGCTTCTAACTGCTGAGTTGTGGTCATATCTCTGCTGCTAAGGCGTCTAACTACTGTGTCATAGATATTACCCAAGTCACCTATTGAATTTCCAGATGGGAAGGATAAACTTGATTACTAGTAATCATGTATAATTTTGGTACGAAGTGGCTTAGATGCCCCATTAACCATCTAGGACAGTGATTTTATGGGATGATATTGCCTGCATGAAATAAATAAAAAGAGGGTTTTGAAATTACTGCTATTAATTCCAAAAGTGGCATTTCTATTTATAATTAAATCAAGCATGTTTATGTCCAGACGGTTTACTGAAGCTTACTTCTAATCAATGCTGCAGATTTATAGAAATGAGCAAATGTTATGACTCAACAATTTAATAACCATTCTGAGGAGACAGTATTTTGTTAAGCCATAAAAATACTTTACTATAGAACTGATTGCAGCAGGCTGACAGTAGTGATGCAGTAGTTAAGGTACCTGCCACACATTTCCTTGGCATCAGGTTCACTTACTGATTAAGGTGCTTTCTATGTGGAGTCTGTATATTCTTTGTCTATCTGTGTTTTAATTTAAACGTGGCCTTTTGTTTCTTCACACTTTACAGTAACATGCCAATAGGTGAACTGGTGATACTGTAAAACAGGTGTGTGTGTGTGTGTGTGTGTGTGTGTGTGTGTGTGTGTGTGTGTGTGTGTGTGTGTGTGTGTGTGTGTGTGTGTGTGTGTGTGTGTGAAAATGCCCCCAACCAAATACAACTGGTGGCTAGATGTACTCAGGCTCAAATCCTGTACCTTGGGAACAGGAAAAAAGAGCCTAAAGTCCCTATCTGCTACCACTTGTGAACTTATTCCTCACATTTTTGTTCTTTTCCTCATTAATCTCTGGTTTGCAGGATTTTGCCTTTGAATTTCAAACTTCATATTCTTCAGAAAATAAATGGTAAAACAAAACCTTTTATTCTACAAATGTTCTAAGTTTATAAGATCAGTATTTGAAATGTGTCCCTATTTTGGGGCTCTATTCCCCCATTATTGGCTTTGTTCTGTTTTTTTGTGCTAAGAAGTTGAGAGCTATGGTAAGAAGTGAGAAATGAATTCATTAAATGATAGCCATTTAAGTTTCTGTCTTCCTGTCTTTTAGGAGACTGCTGATTTGGCTTAGTGGTATGTTGCTCTGACTGTAGACCACATGGACCTGGGTTCAAGACTTGACAGTGAAATGCATGGTGGCAACACAACATTTTATTCAAACAATTATACAAACAAAACAAAAAATTATACAAACTATGTTTAAAATGTGTCTCTGTTTTTTTTTTGTCTCCCCCCAATTGAAAATAAGTGCAAGAAGATGTGCAACATGCCTACGGCTTACACTACTGTGATATATTTTATATACATATATATATATATATATATATATATATATATATATTTGTGTGTGTGTGTGTGTGTGTGTGTGTGTGTGTGTGTGTGTGTGTGTGTGTGTGTGTGTGTGTGTGTGTGTGTGTGTGTGTGTAAGTAGACTGTTATCATGGAAATGTTTTGAATAGGGCAGTTTTGTCATTATCGGTTCATGCATTTTGCTTCATTGCCTACTGGAAAATGTTTAAACAATAAATTTAAAATGCGCTCTAGCTTAAGTCTAACAAGTGTGCTGTATTATACAAGGAATATAATTTAATAAAGTCAGGAATGTGTATCAAAATGCATGTATGTTTCTTGTTATGTGTGCAAGGGGTCTCTGATTTGAAAACAGCCCAAAAGTAATCTTTATCCACTGGCCAGATGCATTTTCTTTGGATGTGGTGTGGGTTTCAATGCTGTTTCAATGAATGTGAGTTTCAAGGGCAGAGAAGTTTTAATGCCAAGTCTATTTTCATTGTGAGACAATATTGCTTTGTTTAGCAGATATTTATTAGTGTTTGTGCATTGTGCTATAAAATGTAAAAAATAAAATCCAAATAATCATTGTAGAAGTAACGCAGTATGTACACATTACTGTTCATGGTAAATGGGGTGAACTAGCCAGGTAATGGTACATGGAACGGCTGCAGGGGGACTCTGGTGCTATATTTTGATTCTGTTCTTCAGTTTGCATTTGAAAGTTGGTATCCCACAATTCCATTGGAGTGGGCGAGGTTGTGTAATTATGTATGCAAAGTTAACGTTAATCAGCATACAGATTTGTACCTATTTTTCATGGGCCTTGTCCAGATTTTTGATGTTTCCAGGTTGAGAGGTATGGCCTGCTCCTGTTGTCAGTGATGGTTCAGGGGTTGAATCTAATGCAAATATAACAATCTGATCACAGGTGGTCTGGCCTTAAACAATACACACATTTATTATGAATGTCAGAATGGGGGATCTTATGTCCACATTCTGAGCAGCCCTTGAATCCTGTAAGCTAGTCTGACGAGGTACAGGACATTTTTTTTACTATAGAGAGGGATAAGAAACTAAGAGTAATGCTACTCAACGCCAGAAGACTAAACCTCAAGATGCACACACTCAAAACTCTCCTTAACTGTAAAACTAACAAAAATAAAAAAAGAGCTCCAACAACCTCAAAGGTTCCAAAGGTTTCTTTTATAAACTCAAATGCTATGGAACAATTTTACCACTCTACAAGAGGGAAACATACTAGACCTGATCATCACCAACATGTGGACTCTATGCTCCAGAAAGGTATCCCTAACTGGTGGAGATAGAAGCAGGAAGGAAAACTAATCTCACTGGATATTCACATCCCAACCCCACCTCCTGCTCAGAAAACCACAGTGAAAAACTTCTAAAGCAAATTTCACACTCCTCAAAACTGAGGTAGAATCGGCCTAAAAGCAGGGACGCTGTAACCAAGACCCAGACTTTGATCCTGAATTCTTCTCCCAAAGACACCTTCAGGAATGCCCGGAGCCTGTGGAAAATAAAAAACCAGACCTTAGCCTCCCAAGGCAGGCGCCCTGTCTGGTGGACCCCAGCCATATATATATATATATATATATATATATATATATATATGTGTGTGTGTGTGTGTGTATAAGTAGACTGTTACCATGGAAATGTTTTGAATAGGGCAGTTTTGTCATTATTGGTTCATGCATTTTTCTTCATTGCCTACTGGAAAAATGTTTAAACAATAAATTTAAAATGCACTCTAGCTTAAGTCTAACAAGTGTGCTGTATTATACAAGGAATATAATTTAATAAAGTCAGGAATGTGTATCAAAATGCATGTATGTTTCTTGTTATGTGTGCAAGGGGTTTCTGATTTGAAAACAGCCCACAAGTAATCTTTATCCACTGGCCAGATGCATTTTCTTTGGATGTGGTGTGGCTTTCAATGCTGTTTCAATGAATGTGAGTTTCAAGGGCAGAGAAGTTTTAATGCCAAGTCTATTTTCATTGTGAGACAGTATTGCTTTGTTTAGCAGATATCTATTAGTGTTTGTGCATTGTGCTATAAAATGTAAAAAATAAAATCCAAATAATCATTGTAGAAGTAAAGCAGTATGCGCACATTAGTGTTCATGGTAAATGGGGTGAAACAGCCAGGTAATGGGACATTGGAACGGCTGCAGGGGGTCTCTGGTGCTATATTTTGATTCTGTTCTTCAGTTTGCATTTGAAAGTTGGTATCCCACAATTCCACTGGAGTGGGTGGGGTTGTGTAATTATGTATGCAATGTTTACGTTCATCAGCGTACATATTTGTACCTATTTTTCATGGGCCTTGTCCAGATTTTTGATGTTTCCAAGTTGAGAGGTATGGCCTGCTCCTGTGGTCTGTGATGGTTCAGGGGTTGAATCGAATGCAAATATAATAATCTGATCACAGGTGGTTTGGCTCTAAACAATACACACATTTATTATGCATGTCAGAATGGGGGATCTTATGTCCACATTCTGGCTACGCTTATAAATGCCCTAGGGCAGGTAGCCTAGTATGAACCTATGAACCTATAACTATAACACCAACTGCATACTAATAACTACACTTCAACAGCAAAACTTTAACTGTAAAACTAACAAAAATAAAAAAGAGAACAACCTCTTTCTTTTTTTTTTATTTAATAATTCACTCTAGAGGGAAACAGAGAAAAAGTGGAAGGCAGAAAGGCTAACTGTGTGGAGATAGAAGCAGGAAGGAAGAGTAAATACACTGTCTAGTCCATGCTGCCTGCAAAACTGAAAGGGAGGGAGGAATTTAATAGCAAAAGGGATAAGAAATTAAAGATAAGAAAGAATAGGTTTACCAAGACAAAAAGCACTAGACTTATCGTAACCCCAAAATGAGAGCAGGAATTCCCGTTGTACCAGCTAGGTGGCAAATGAGATTTGAAGATGCTACAGAGATGGTGGAGCATTATGGGTAGAGGGAGGAGCTCAAGATTAGGATCCATGTCCAAGAAATGCAGCTGAGTCAGATCCATAACCCAATAGTGAGGAAGAATGAAAAGTACAATATCAGACCCCTATTTTGGGGAAAAAAATAGATAGGGTTGACTCACAAGTACTCATAACTGAGACACTCTCCTAGAAGAAGTCAGAGCAATGAGTAAAACAGTCTTCCATTTTAAGAACCTCAGAGTGTTCTGATGAGTGATTTCAAATCAAAAAAGAGTAAGCTTTACAAACACAAAATTAAGATCCAAAGGAAGAACTAAATGTTTTCTATGTGGATGGCTATGGCTTACATCTTTCAAAAACTGTTTAACTTCAGTATGGCTAGAATGGGGATTCTAAGGGTAGACAAGCAGAAATGGCCAATAAGTGCACTTTGGCAGTAATTTACAAAAATAATCAAGAACTGGAGGCAGTCTAGACTGAAGAAAGTTCTGGTTCTTGCTCTGGTACCAGCTGCAATTTTTTTACACTTGCACAAAAAATGGAAACAATATCAAAAACATAAAAACCCTAACATCCTCCTAGAGTATAAGCAACTATGAAACTCCGCAAAAAAATGAATAATTAAAGACTGCAAAGCCCACTACTCCAAACTCCAGTCCTTGCACTCAATAAATCCCCAAAAATTCTGGGACTCCATCTCATCCATGCTGCATCCTGGCAATAAAGAAACCCCTTGCCCAGACCCCAACCTCTGCAACCTTGAAACACCCAGCCAGTTCAAATCATTCTTCATAGACTGCATAGCTAAACTATCAGCCTCCTTCCCACCCCCATCCTCCACCACCACCCCCTGCTGGCTCAACCACCACCCGAATCATCAACCTTCCTCCACATCCTTCTGCCTCAAGCCCATCCCCACAAGCACTATAAAAAGACTTCTCCTCAAACTCAAACCCTGTCGCAATGCACCCAACAACCTTCCACTGACCTTCCTCAAATAATCTGCAGACAGAATTGCCTATCTCATCTCTATTGTTATAAATAGATCCATACAAGAATCATACATCCCTTCTATCTGGCACCATGCTTACATCATTCCTCTCCACAAAGGTGGCAAGAATACTGATACCACCAACTTCAGGCCTATTGCCATGCTTTCCCCTCTTTCTAAAATTCTAGAGAAAACAATACAAGCACAACTCATGGCATACCTAACACTAAACAATCTCCTCTTCCCTACCCAACACGGCTTCCATCCTGGCCACAGCACCATGACTGCCCTTCTTTTCTTTCTTGAAATCATAAACCTCGAATGTAACTCAGGAAAATTTGTATCCACACTATTCCTAGATCTGTCAAAGGCCTTTGACACCATCTCCCACACCCTACTTATATCCCAACTCTCAACCCTACACCTCTCTGCTACCACCATTGCCTGGTTTTCCAGCTACTCGTCCAACCACCAACAAGCTGTGCAATGGAAAACTTCAATCTCCCCCTTCCTTCTCACACCCACAGGTGTCCCACAAGGTTCTGTTCTTGGCCCTCTTCTCTTCAATCTATTCATTAACAACTTTCACCAATCCATCCCAGACTCATCTATCATCCAGTATGCAGATGACTCAGCAATCATCTGCTAAGCCTTCTCCACCTCTGAGCTCCTAGCAAAAACCCAACTAGCTTTTTCCAAAACAGAAACCTGGATGCACTCTAACCATCTGGCACTAACCAAACTAATGTTTTTTCCACTACCAAAAACTCCATTGACAAATCCATATTTACCATACAGAGCCAAAACAACACACTCCTTGAAATTGTTCCCAACTCCAAGCTTCTTGGCATCATTATTGATGAAGAACTAAAATTTGACACCCACATCTGCTCCGCAATCAAGAAAACCCACCAAAAGTTAGGTCTCCTCTAAGCCCCTCCACCCGTCAAACTCTTGCGTCCACCTTCCTACTCCCCTCTCTTATGTATGGTACCCTCTTTTCACCAGTCTCCATCTTGGCCTTCGGTTCAAACTTGAATCCTGCTACCACAAGATCTCCAAATTTGCAACCAATTAAAAAAACTCATCCCACCACTGCCACTCCTGTCCTCATCCTCAACTGGCTTGAACTACCCAACTACCTCAGTTACCTACAACTCACCATTGCCCACAAGCTCATCTTTAAACCTGCCAACTGTCCAGTTCTCGCTACTTCCTTAAAACCTTACATTCCCAAGCGCTCACTCAGATCCAAAAAACAAAATCTCCTTCAGGTCCACAAACCTGCATGACCTCCTGGCCATCTACTGCTGACCCACTCCTTAGCTAAACAGTGGAACTCTCTCCCCACACACCTATGCAAACAACCTAACCATACAAATTTCAAATCTCAGCTACTCTCTCATCTTTCTTCCAAATGGGAATGGTCTTGCCATGCTCCAACTTAACCCCCCTCATTCCACCTTGCACTGACTCATCCAGCTAACTCTATTATTACTTCATCCCACCCAAAACAATCCCTCCCCTACCAAAAACTAATTTTCTCTCTAATATCTATTGTACTATACTCTCCAATCTCAAATATATTATTACCCTCTCCATGCATAATATTTTCCTAACCTACTAACGGCTAGTAGCTATATATTTTGAAATGTTAAACCTACAATTGAGTTTATGACAAAAATAATCACTTTATGTAAAAGTTGAATTTTTCTGTATTGAATTATGTCTTTTCATTTTTGTAACATTGTGACAAACCAATTACAAATATCATGGAGCTTATCTGCAAATGTTTAATTAGCTGTATGCACTATGACCTTTTGTAATATGTGAAATGTAACTTGCAATTATTGTGGAGCTTTTCTCCTCGGGCCTCCACTGAAAATGGACTCTTCTTGGCCCAGTGGACTTCCACGGTCATCAAACTTAAATAAATAAAATAAATATGATTTCCTAGGAGCTACCTTTTTCACATTATTTAGTACCTTTTGCAAGTCCTCACAAAAAAAATGCCTGAAAGGTATCAAGATTCTATCATCTAGACAACTTAAAAGAGTTTTTTACATTGGGGTGTATTAAACAACCCCTGTCTTGTACAAGCAAATCCACTCTGTGGAGAAGCTTATTGTAATTGCCTTTGGCCATTTTCCAAAAATGGGAGTACCTCTGCTGCCCGGGTGAAAAGGAAGTCAGCACCATAATTTTTGTAGAGTCCTTCTGGATCTTTAGAAGAACCCTTGATATGACTTGAAAGGGTAGAAACACATTGAGAAACATTCTCATTAATGTGAATGAAAAGGTATCTGTTTTCCAGACCTGTTTGCAAGGAGTCCTGGAGGAGAAATTTGTAAGTTGCCTGTTCTGATTGCAGGCAAATAGATCTGCTTGATGTATCCCTCACAACTGAATCAATTCTTGGAAGACCCCAGGATGAAGTTTCCATTTCTGGGAGCCTGTCCTGGCCTTGCTGAGCATGTCTGCAATCAAATTTTGCTTCGACAAAATGTATGAAGCTTGAAAGGTCAGACTGAGGTGAGTTGCTGTCTCCCACACTATCACAGCAACTCTGCAAAGAGCATAAGATCTAGTGCCCTCTTCTTTATGTTCAACAGTACTATGATGTTGTCTGTGAAAACTTACAAAAGTCTGAAGTCCTGGGTACTAGACATGATTTAAGGATTTCAAAACACTGACCACTGCCGACATCTCTCCAACATTTATGTGCTTCTGTCTATATGGCTCAAGGGAGCTCCATTTTGCTTTGGAAACCACTCCCCATGCTAGGTCTGATGCATCTGTAGTGACAGAGTGGAGTGGGGTCAGAAGGGAGAATGGGAGACCTAGATTGGAAGAGATTTTGTCTACCCACCACAGAATCTCTATTTTTATGAATTCCAGAAATAGGATAAAAAAAAAGATAAAGGATGTAGATTCTGAGTCCATACTAATCTGATACACCACTAGATTTTCCTCATGTGTAGTCTGGCCAGAGGAAGCATTAGAATCATGAACGCCATGAACTGCAAAATCTTGAGAAATTTCGTTGAAGATACCTGCCTCTGATTAGACAAACCTGAGAACTGTTGCAACATCTCCACTTTCTCTTGAGGACCAAAGGCTCTTCACAAGGTTGAATCTAACAAACATCCCAGAAATAAAATTCTGTTGGAACAGATGAGAGAAGATATTTGAAAGTTTATTTGAAAATGTAGATTGAGTAGCACATTTTGCACAGTTTCTAAAGACTCTTAACAGCTGAAACAAATTTCTGCAAAGATAAGACAAGTATCCAGATATGCAAAGGTGTGAATACCTGAGAGTCTACAATAAGCAATGAATGAAACCAAACACTTTGTGAAGACTCGTGATGCAGCAGAGTAAGACAGAAAACTGATAATGGAAGTTGGACACTTCAAATCTTAAAAAATACCTGAACTGCCCAATAATGGGTATATGGTGATAGGTGTCCTTTAAATCTAGCTGGAGGATGCAGAGATAAAAGAAAATAAAGGGACAACATTTTGAACTTGGTCATCTTGACAAAATGATTTAGAAAAGAATGATCAAGCACAGGTCTCCAAGATTCTTCCTATTCAGGTACCAGAAAAATCCTTGAATAAAAACCTTTGCCAATCTGATAGTGGGAGTGCACTGGTTCTAATACTCCCTGAGCAAGTGTTTGATGTAGAATGGGAGGAAACAAGGGAAATTGGTTTATGAACCAAGAAGGAATTTGCCTGGCACAGGTAAGGATTTCCACTGCCAAGTGTGCCTTTGCTGACTTACCATTAGACCCCACTTGTCTGTCACAAACTGGTACTAAAAGGGAAGATGAAGCCTGAGGGATGAAGAGGATTCCAGGATGGGAAATCAGTCATCCTTACTGGGAATTCTGCCCTTAATTTTTGAGACTTTTCCTTTCTTTTTGGAGCCTCCTTGCAATTGCTTTTTAAACTCCTGCTTAAATTGCTTCTTAAAAGTAAGCTAAAGAAGAACGGAAATTTTGTTTAAAAAAAGGAGGGATGAGCAATTACATTCACCTCTTGAATCAGCTTATGCCTCTCATCACTTCTTGAGGATCTCAGCAGCAGAAGCATCAAACAGAACTTCCTTTTAAGGGAGAGTTTAACATTTCAATTTTACCATCTTCAGGCAGATTGTGAGAAAGAAGCCAAGCCAGCCTTCTCAATATTAATCCAGAAGTAGAAGCTCTAGAAAGGAATCAGTGGCATCATAGATACAATATGCCTACTGAAGGGCTGAAGTGGTAAGAGACTTTCTGGGCAAGCAAGATTAAACAGTGAATTTTGCATATTCTCAAAGAATTAGGGTAAAAGCTTTAGCATATGAGATTGACAGTTTAAAATCCTGAATAATAAAATACTATGAGTATATATTTTCTTCCCAAGTTTATTCACTGCTTTCCCCTTCCTTCTCAAAGAAAATGGCATTTAGCAGCAGATATAGAAAGTGAAACTGCAGTGGGGTCTGCTTTAGAATTAGAAAACAAATGTTTATGAGTCAAGGTGCCCCATATAACCTGTCAGTCTTCCTAGGGAGAGGAAGTTGAGTTTTAGGTAAGCTACAAGAAGTGAGAAACACATTCACTGAAGCAGGTAACACAGGATAAACAGACACAGATTTAGGCAGATCCACTTTCATTCAGTTCTCACTGAAAAACCTCTCTCATATTAAAGTCTCTGAAAATTATATATGTTCAGCTGGAAATCTAGAACTATACTTTCTTCTGATTCAGAATGTTCAGATGTCAAAGAAATTCCTGAGGTAAAACCACTCCCTTTGGAGCCTGCTCTTCTGACTGAAAATCAAGGTCAGAAAGAGATGGAACTCTTTCTTTTTCTAGGCTGAGAAGGCAAGAAAAAAGTACTAAATTAGCTCTTTAGCAAATCCCAGTAAAATGTCCTTGTAGATTGAAATAGAAACAAGAGACTAGAAGGTATACGCACAATGTTTGCTTTTCTTTGGGATCTTCCCAGAAAAAGACTCAATTTCAGAAAGGAAATTAATGGCATATGCAGTCTCCCTATCCTGGTTAAGTGAAGGACCTTCATCTGCACCTTCCCTGAGACCAATAAGAGTGGTTCTTCCATGTCCAACAAAGACATCCTTACAGCCAAAGAGGAATTTTCTTTTATGTCTTAAAGCAAACTAACAGTAAGGACCTTCCTAAAAGGTTGTGGGAAGGTCTCTTCATCCTCCCCAAGGGACCCACAGCCATAGTTCACATGCAAAATTGTAATTGTAACTGCATGCTTTATGGAGTTATTGTGCTCAATCACTAGAGTATACTGTTCCACTGATTATAACTTTAGTATGATAATTACACTGATGGTACATATCAACTGCAGTCAACCAGGGATTAGCTCTTCCTTTCTAAAACTAAGTCAGAAAATGACAGTAGCCATTTTGTCAACATATTTAAGGCCACTGAGCATTATACCAACATTAGCAGCACATCCACCTCAAAATGCTATTACCCATCCAAACAGTTCTAACAGCATATTATTCATCACTTAAGCTAGTAACACTGCAGACTTATAACAGATAATATAAGGGACACAATAATTTGAGATCACAAAAGGATGTAGCCATTCACTGGGCATCCTAATAAAGTTTCCAAGTTCACTAGTAACCAAAGAAGATTATCTGAAAGATAAGCTTATATGGCCAGTGAAGTGCACAGATATCTGCTGATTTTCATTTGGGGCATTTCAGTTTGGAGAGTCAGGGTGAACAAAAGGGAGCTGAAACCGCTCCCTCAGTAAGTGACACTTTAGTTTTCACTACTTCTGTCAGTGTTACTACACTGAGGGAAATAGACTACTGATATTTCAAAACTACCAGTGTTTGACTGCTTTAAACTTGTTACAATGCTATAATTAAGTAGGTAAATCTGCAGCAAATACCCCTTTCAGAACCCACAATGTATAGCACTAAAAAGCCTAAGTTGATTGAAACTGCCCCATCATCTAACATACACAGATTCTTACCACCCACACAATTATCCAGCATCCATCTGCTTGTCCGTCATTAAATACCATTCTACAAAACTATCTTCCCAGTCAGTCATTATGATCCAATGACCCAAAACTCCTCTCTATCCACAAGCCTATCACATCTGCAGGACATGGTCATGCTCATCATGTTGCTAAGGTCTAGAACTCTTTACCTGTATCCATCAGGTCAATACCCTTCAATTCAGTTCTTTAAAACAATTCTGAAAGACTTCCTAGCCAAAATCTGGCTCTGTTCTTGCTCAACACTAGGATAAATTACATCTCTAAAGATGAGCACATACCTGTGTATACCTTACACCTCCTTACTCCGCCTTCTTTACTCACTTCCTTACTTCAATCACTTTCTCTCCTCTGAATGTATAAATATGCTTTTTTCTCTCATTTCATATTACAGCTCCTAATTGCATTGTACTAACTAATCTTTCATTTCTCTAAATCGGATAACATTTCTCCAAATAATAAATCATTGTTCTATAAGCTGTATCTACTGCAACATTTAACGTTGTACTACACTATTCAGGTAGTCTGTACTTTTACTCAATGAAGACACTGAGATTGGTTCTGCTGTTATGACATTTACTCTGCATATGAAGTAGTCATTTAGTTTAACAATGAAAGATATACACAAATAACAAAGCCATACTTCAGCAAAATCAAACGCTCTCATACAAAAGAAAAAGTCCCAATCTTTATAGTGTCTTTTCTGCCTGCATCAGCAGTTTTGGAAATTTGCCAGAATAATATGTCTTTCCTCTCAAGCTGGTCTGCTGACAGTTTGCTTTCTATATCTTAAACATTTTGTTCTGAAAAATAACTGCTTTCATCCTTGGCCTATCTTGCGTATCGTATTGACGAGACACAGCTGCATATAAGAGTTTGTCTTGTCCTGCTTGTAGATAATAAATTTCACAAGCTGCACAATTTATAAGAGATAAAACATTTTACTTCTGATTCTTATTAACAAAGAATGCCAAACTATATGTTTTTGCCAAGAGTTCAAACTAAGTGCACTCTACACACTGAAATGCAGAATATTTATTTCACATTTTCAGAAAAAATCCACTGAAATCCATTTAACTTGTTCATTACTCAAACAATTCCCTGTTTAATTAAAAAGCAGAAAATGACTGTCCATTTTTTACTTCAGTTGTACACATTGAAACCTTTTCCAATTTATCTAGGTTAACTGTCATGATTTGTTGGATTTCGCAAATGGCAACTTAGATAGGAATTCCAGATAGTTAATATGACTATAATGCCTAACACTACTAATACAGGGTGTATCAACCAACTTAACAGGTTTTTCCTAATTTTGACCAACCAGTAAAGATATCCCACCAATTGTGAGCAGTGTATTTTTTGGTCTTTTCAGCCAAACTAAGCAATGTATCTTTTGCAATGATGCTTAATGCTTCATAATACAGAATACTTTTATTTCTTTTTTCCAAATACTCTCTGAGAATCTTAATATTGTTCATTATGCTTTTTAAATTATCCAAAGATACAGATATTTTGGAAAGCTGTATTAAGTCATAATTCCAATTTTTGGAAGTATTTACTTCTATGGTTTCAGTAAACACATAGCTCTGATTATTCCATTTAAGGAAATCAACATGTGATAAACATCCTACAAAAGGTAATTTTATATTATGACCTACATCTTGATCTGTAACCAGACAAATATGCTGAGGAGCCACTTCTATAAACATTTGAAAAGAAGAAGGCATAATGGTCCATTTGCATAAATTAACAGAATGCTGCAATAAGCATGGTTCATAGACAGGCAAATGCTGTCCACAAATTAATCCATTTTGAGTCTTTGTACAATACTCAGTTTTATGTGTTTTCCCCTCATATCTATATGATTACCTTCAAATTGTGGCAACCAATACTCATACCTTTCTGGTATGAGAAATATCATAGGTAATACCGTAAATTGACACATAACAGTGGTATCAGTAACATTATAATGTGAGAATTGCCCTATACAGTACTGTGGAGTACAATATGTTACTTCAGTAAATAGTTTAATCCTATCTGTATTATGTATTCATTTGTTGAACAATTGTTGCCAAACATTTTCATTTTGTAACATCAGTTCAATTTGTACATTATTTTTTTGAATTTCCACATACAAAGAGTGCATAGTGCATTTTGTCCAGTTTACAAAAGTAGTCATGTTACCATCAAATTTTAACTGATGTAGCTGCATAACATCATAATTGTCTAAAAATTGCTGCTGATAATTTATATTGTGCAAATGTGTTTTCCATATCTCTGGATTCTAAGATGCTTGTAAATGTACAATCTGAGAGATATCTGTCCCCACTACTTTTATACGATTAATTAGAATTTTAATATCAGCTGCATTAAGAGCCTCCATTTTGGTACCCAAACCTCCCAGCAAAGTATTATACCATGCCCTTTTATATTGGCACTTGCCTGTATCTGGGAATGTGATGTTAAAATGTACCACAACTTTTTGATACTGTCTACCTACTTTTTTACAGGCAGAAGGGATTTTAACCAAATGGTCTGTATAAACAGAAGTAGGTTTACCTGTTAATATTGATAGAACATATGCCCAATGTATGCTGCCTGTAACACCTTACCCCAAGGGCTCCAATGAGTACAATAAGTACAACAGCAAACAGAATAGATGTCTTTTTAACTGTTTTAGACTTGGCATTTGCCGTGAGTCTACAAAAAAAAAACATAAAGTCACTTAATGACTTTTAACTGATGTCTATGAACAAGAATCATTTTGCTTTTTTTTCCCCTTTAACTTTGTACACTAGAGGTCCTAACTGAACAATTATTTCAAAGGTCCTTGCCAATTATTATCATCCCATGGACCATCCATTTGTAACATTTTAATTAATACCTGTGTCCCAGAGGGAAGGTTTTCTTTTGGCATAACAGGATCCTTTGACTGTAATTTGAATGCTTGCATTTCTGATAGGCTTTGACACAATTAATAATGGTCTGTTTGTACTAACTGTAGGATCAAATGGCAATTGTACAGGCATTTTTTGCCTGTCATGACTTTAACAAATTTTGAAAAAACATTAACTACCACTAAAAGATACCTGTACCCACCTTTAGCTGGGGGTAATGGACCTGCAAATTCAATTTGGATGGCATACCAAGGTCCATCTGCTGAAGTTATCCTTAGTAACTGTGGCTTTTTTAATTGAGCATTAACCTGCAAACATATTAAGCATTTAGCATGCACTAAATTGCAGACTTTCTTTAACTGTGGATGCCAGTACTTGTTCTTTACAATGGGCCATAACTTTTGTGTACCCAAATGTCCCAATGCCTGATGAATTCAATTTTACTAACTGTTGTGTCTATTGGTACAGTATATAAGGAAGACTAGAACTGTCTTCAAAACATTTTGCATAATATTTCCCTGGACTTTCTTCTACAAGAGTACATTTTTATAATTCTTTCTACAGTCCAAACTTACTTTGGATATGCAGCAAATTATGCTGCAAATTTTGAGCTGAAAATGTCTGTATGGCATGTACTGCAGTTATTTTATCTAGTACACCAGAAAGGTGTTCTGTAGGATACAACTGCATTCCTTCTTTGGCTGCTTTTTTTGCCATTTGATCAGCATAGTTGTTTAACTGAAAAAAAATAATTTGCAGCTTTTTAATGAGCTTTTACCTTTAAGATACTGTAGCAACCTACAAAGGACTGACTACGAACCAAATTCGAAATAGTCTGTAACACAGAAGCATGCTTGAGTGGTTTGCCTATATTATCAACAATCCCTCTCCTTGCCCATGTAGCCATATGCATCCTCAGAGAATTAACTACATATGCACTGTCTGAAAAAAAATCTCTTCATATTCCATGAAGTTAGATAAGTAATACTTATTTCCTGCCTTTATTGTAACCTGCTTGACACTAAATAATGCCAACCATTTTGCAAACACTGCTTGGCTGACGTCATCAATCACTTTATTTAACGGAGTCTCATTTACCAAAGCCTGAATGGCATAATGTGGTGTCTATACTATAATGTCTTTGGAAAAAGTTTTTAGATATTCAGTTTGTTTTAAACTCTAATAAATGGCCAAAAGTTGCTGAATGCATGAGTGATATCCCCTTTTAATGTGTCATCTTTCTACTGAAGAATGTAATGGGGCATAACGTATTTTCCATTTTTGCATCAGAGCCCTGAGGCCACTCCTGTAAAAGCACAATGGAGAGTGTGTTGGGTCCAGCTGCTGCCTGTAACACAAAGGGACATGTTAAATTTGGAGCTACTCATTCTGTAGCCTTGGTCAATGCTGCCTTTAAATCACAAAAAAACATATTTTCCATTGGTCTCCACTCCAGAAAGGGTACTTTGTTTCTGGCTAGAAAACATATCATGACATGAATTGTACTTTTCACTTTTAACCTTAAACCCTGCCTCCTGCAGTGTTTTAAGGACCTGTATCACTTTAGCTAAATGTTGTTCTTTTGTTTCAGACACAGTTAGTGTAAAATTGAAAGCATGCCCTTCCCCCTGTAGTATACATCATTGTATTGCAGTATTGTTTATTTGCTTTATGCTGTGAGAATTTAATGTATGCTTGCCCTTTGGCTGTTACCTAGACTGTGACATTTTGGTCTTACACGTTTGCTTTTGATTTGATTATTTTTTTGGCCATTTTCAAAAACAAAAGATATTTTTATAAAGCTTTTGCTGTTGCCTATACTGTCAAAGTTGTAATAGGAATCACTTTTACCCATTTTGAAAAGATATTTTAGAGAAACGTAAGCCATTTGGCCTGGCAAACAGTTTTGTTTCCTTGACCTTATAAATTTCAGTACCAGTAACATTTTATGTTATGCAACATTTCTTGTAAATACCCATTCTGGCCTGGAAAGATTTGAGCTCACATACTTTTTTTCTTTCTGTGCATTCCAGATGCTTAACCCATAATTCCTTCAGCACTTACTTGTACCTTCCGTCATTCGTTAATATACTTGCAACTTGATACTAGAATGCAGTTGTAATAAACATTAACTTGCTTAACTATGCATAATATTGCTTTGAATATTGTTTTTGCTGGAGTCTTTGCTATTTTTATGCTATTACACAATTACAAAACATTGTAAGAAACAAAAGAAATATTGACTTAACTAACACATGCTTAAAACAAATAAATTTACACGATATGCATTTGCTGTTATGTGCCTTTTGCTGCACTTTAAGTGAAAAGAAAATATGTGCATGTCAGTCTTGTGACGTCTTCCCCCGGATTTACTAAGCTTCCATGCAGGACTAGCTTACTCCTGCACAGAAGTGGCCATTTAGGAGCAGGATGGCAGCGTGCCATGCATATTAATGAGGTGAGCTGCCTGAGCTCCTAATCTTACACGGACTGTGTAAGAGTGCAGGGGGCATGTCTGAGACCAGAGCTCTCAGAATATACATGGTCCCGCAATGAAGAACAGCAGAAAGGCCTAAGAAATGAGCGAGACTGCTCATAGGTGTCTGCATATCCCCACCAACATTCCCCCTTGTGTACAACAGCAAGTAAATACAAATAAAATGAACAAACCATTTTTTAAATTAAAATTCCAATTAAAGCTAACCATAGATGCATGGGTTTACCCATCACTTAGCCACGGTTAATGCAGCTTAAATGGCCGAAGAGGATAACAAGGAAGATATATGCAAATGAAGCAGCATAGCAACAGTGTAGTGGGCAGAGCATTCACCTTATGAGCAGGCATTCCTGGTTTGAGTCCCACTGCAGCACATTCCATTTTCCATGGCAAAGCACGTTATGACCAATATTTTTGTTGCATAACCTACTAAATAACATATATTTGTGAACTGGAGTACTGCATTAAATGCACATGTGAGGTGTCAGTGTCATAATGAATAAAGCACTAGTAAGCAAGTTTAAGCACCAATAAGCAGTAGTAAGCATATGTAAGCACTAGTAAGTGGGTTTAAGCCCATTTGCATGGGGGTAAGCAATGCGCACACAGGTTAAGCAATTTGGAAGCTAACACTCTGTAAGCATCATTAACCGGAGGTTAGCAGTGCTTACCCTCATGCAAACCCACTTACAACTGCTCAAAAGTGCCTTAATCACTCTGTATCCAATGGCCCTTGTTCTGCCCAGCAACAAAATAAACAGCCTTGCAGGTCTTGAACCCAAGACCCTACATACTAAAGTCACAGTTGTTAGTCACCAAGCCATCACAGCAGTACAGAAGAATGAGGTATCAGCAAACAAGTTTTCACTATAGTAAAATCAAACTGAACCTATGAAATGAATCAGTATACAGACATATGTTCCATAACCCACTACATAACATAAATATGTGAACTGGAGTACAGCAGTAAGCCCAAAAGTGAGGTGTAATTGTAATAGAGTGTTGAAGTCCCCAATAAAACACAAGGACCCCATACAGTGTATGTACACATGAATCATGGATACCAGGCATATATATAAGATGTAACAAATAATAAATCAATGCCAAAAATAAAATGTAATGCAAAGTCAAATGTAAGCAATGCTAAGCATTGCACAGGCCAGCTTAGGAGGTGTAAGCAATGTGTAAGCCAGCTAACGCAATGTGCCGAGTTTTATATCCCTTTAAACAATGCCAACCTTAGGTAAGCAGGTTTGTCCATAGCTTAGCCTTTTCAAAACTGGCCAATTACAAAAAAGTGTGGGAAATTGGCCCTACTTAAATGCAAGAGGTGGGAATACATCTCATAACTGGTTGTAGCTTCCCTTGCAGGCACCATGTCAGGAAGGGGAGAGGGTGTGCACTTTCAGGCACAGCACTGGTGCATCCAGGAGTCCAGAGTCATGGTAGGACTCCTTGTCAAAGGCCATGAGCAGAGACTGCTGCAGAGCCAGTACCAGGGCTCCCAATATAAAGTGGATGCCTGGGACCATCTTGCCAGTGACCTCACCATTGCCACTGGCATACTCCGAACTGGTGAGCAGGTCAGGCATCACTATGCCAACTTGAAGTGGCATAAGGAGGACCTCTTGGAGCAGTGGATCCAAGAAGCTAGAACAGCAGGGGATTTCCCAGCTGTGTGTAAGTATCACCCCACTATGTGTGTAATAATTGCCAGCTCACGTATATCATGGATAGGTATGGCTAAATATTCATCTTATGTCCTCCACAGCTGCAATCAAGCAGGCCATGAACCAGGAGGCCCATGGCAGTCGCCTGCAGAGGTTGCGATGTGCGGCAGGTCAGTAATACTATTGCATGTACTGTCATAGGAAATAAATCTAAAAGTATTAGTAAATTAATTTCCTGTAGAAAACCTGTATTGTTTAAGGCAAGTACTGCATACACCGGAGAATTTGGCAGGAAGAGACTCATATAGTATGTATGTAAATAAAAGCGTAATAGCCTGACAATAAAGGTCTAACTGCTGGACTGCATTTGTATACTCTGGTATCATATGGTAATGTAGATTTGCATTCACATAATAGTACTGTTGTATTAGGCACTGTTACCCACACCGTGCACCATAAATAGAATGTGTAGGAAAGCCTGTATATGACTGATGTAATCCCCAGAAGCCATTTAGTACAACTGAGAGACACATAGACAGAAAACAGAAAAAAAGGCAGACAACAAAACCAGAATAGTACATGCAACTAAGATGTGATCTGTTGTTTTTTTAACACACACAGCCATGGTTCAAATCCTGCCAGTTATAGTAGTCTGCATACAGAATCATGCCCCATAACTGTACAGATATGTCCAAAATGTCAAGTAAAGTGGCCCATATCTGTTGACTGTCAACCTGTCCCCCTGGGAAATCAGTGGGATGATACCAGAAATATAAGCAGCAAACAGGAAATACAACTGATTGACACACATCTATGAGAACAAAGGTGGCACACTAGCAACTCCCCAAAACCTTATGAGACTAAGAAGCCATGCATGTCTCATGTACACCTCCATCTTGTCAAGCTGTGGCCACAGTGTGTACAGTAACAGAGTGAGATGTATGTGCATAATACTAATGTGGAATCTGGAACTTTGTGTGGCAACATTCAGGTAGTGCTAACAAACATTGCTCCCATGGCTACATCGGATATGAATACTGTGCTGAGAAATAAAAAATATTATACCCTGTACTGGTACTATTTACTCTGGTATTGTAGGGAATTGAGAGTGTTGCAGTTTCTCTGAATAATAAAGTATCACTGATCACTGTCACCCACACTGTACTACATAAAATAACTGTGTAGGAAAGCATGTATATGTGTGTGTCAAGTCACTAAAGGTTGAAGAGGGCAATATTCTAGATATGTCCCAGTACACCTGCATGTGGCCAACACATGACCAGAGTCTGTGCCAAAAGAGTTGGATAGCTATGTGCACAACATCAACCTGGAATCTGGGAGTATGTGTAGAAACAGTTAGTTAGTTAGTGTTAACAAACATTCCCTCCACGGGTATACCAGGTAAGAGGTGTATGCTGCAGGTAAACCCAGTTCAGGTATAATGATGACGACAGCCATATCACTGTCCAAACTAAGGCTATAGGGTAGTGTAGTAAGACTTGTAAGGTACAGATAACAGCACTGACTAGGAAAGTTATGTGGACTACAGAAATATACTAGTTGTTAACTGACATCTCCCCCCCGACCATATCTCCAACAATAAACAACATACCCACCCCAATCAGTATGTAATGACTCCAATGTTCTAATAATGTCCTATTGTTTGATAAATATTTTAATTGTTAGCATGCATGTGCTATATTGAATTATTCCAACATTGGTGGCATGGTGCCAGCAATGTACCTGCATGTTGTTCTTATTACCACTGTGGTCTCATATATGCATGTGTTCTGTTTGCAATGCAACTACTCCGTATCTGGCGTCTGGGTTAATGGGAATATCTATGCATGCTGTTATACCTAACCCTGGAATGTGTTGAATATTACTAACCCACATATGATGATAAACTCTAAACACTATAGCACGTTTGGGAATGCCGGTCCCAGCGGACCCACCTGTCCCACCTCAGCTGGCTGTGGCACCAGGCACCAGCATGTCTGGGGCCCAACCCACAACCTCCCTGTCTGTTGGTCCTGCACCACCTTTGGGTAGAACCACCTCAGGGGATGGGGCTCACCCCCTTGGAGTGGGCACGGACAGGAGCCTGTCACCCTTTACCAGGTCTGGGTTGTGGTGCATAGCGAGCTCAACCAGCAATTTGGTGATCTGCTACATCAGCTTGAGGGCTGCGTGTTGTGACAAGGGGGTCAGCATGGTTCTGCGACTCAGCCCCCAGCACAGCCACCTTCGTGGCTGTGAAGGTGCAGTGGTGACTGCCCATGGGTGGGGACCTCAGTTCCACTGTTTCCACTAGGGGGCTCATGGGCTTCCGATTTCCCAACACTCCTCCCCATCAAGGTGTTTACCTCCCACATGTGTCACATACCACCCCTGTATGCATCTTGTTTGTCTTGTCTGTTAACCTACCCAACCTAACTCCCCAAATATAATTACTATCTCTCACCAACATCCAACTCTCACCTGAAAAAAAAAAAATAAAAAAAGGGCAATCTGTTCCCCAAAGAAAATCCCGCCCCATACATAGCTGTCCATGTCACACACATATCCGCTGGACACGTGTAATCTGGTCTAACTGGCATCACAACTTATTATTGTTGTCCTCACCCCCTCCCAGAGGTTTGAGTGTCCAAATCTATCTCCATATTCAATGTATATGCACAGCTGTTGCTGTAGAAGACATGGGCAGCTATGGACCTTCCCCACACCCTTCTTGCACATCCCTAGCTATTTTCCCTACTGTCTTTCCTTCTTTGTGTCCCTTTTTCACCACTTTCCTATCAACCCTTTTTTCTTTTCTTTTAAAGAAATTAGCACGGGGTAAGTGGGAGTAAGCATTTTTAAGCAGCAGTAAGTGGGATTAAGCCTGTTTGCACAGGGGCAAGCGATGCCTACACTGGTTAAGCAATTTAGAAGCTAACTGAGTAGAAGAAACTGTAACCGGAAGTTAGCAGTGCTTACCTATGCAAACCCACTTACAACTGCTCAAAAGTGCCTTAATCACTCTGTATCCAGTGGCCCTTGTTCTGCCCAGCAACAAAATGAACAGCCTCTGCAAGGCTCAAACTCAGGACCCTGCACACCATAGCCAAAGTAATTTACCACTAAGCCATGTCAGATATACATAACACTGATGTTTTCACAAACATATCATCCAGCCCAGTCATTCAACAGTACAGGGAATGTATTTCAACATGTAGATGTAAGTGTGTGTGTATATATATTAATATCTGCATAGATACAAATATCTATATATATGTAGATATAGATACAATATATATATATATATATATATATATATATATATATATATGTGTGTATACATACAAAATCCATACATCATATATATATATATATATATATATATATATATATATATATATATATATATAATATGTTTTATATATATATATATATATAAGCATATATCTATATCTATATAGGTATATACGGACATACATCTGTAGATAATGGGAATATAACAAAAACATATATGTCCATATGCACCATTAATGGGGTTGAGAGGCCCCAATCAACATATGTCTTGTATGAATAGGTATACCCCCCACAGCCAAACATGTCTGGCTTGCAATATACTACCAGCTGTTGCAGATCCCATAACCAGGCCCTGACACGACATGGGCACAATATGTTAACAGTACTTCATCCCACCTGTATGATGTCAGGCTGGTATCAGTAACATACCATGCAGTGCAGTCTGGCTCCCTTAGGGAATGTACAATGTGGAAGCTATCAACTTCCCTAGGATACATATACACAGTCACATATATGCAGATACAGATATACATATATATATATATATATATATATATATGGGTCTACTTCATTTGCCCTAATTTCCGATTGACCGACACCCATTTGCCTGACACCAAATGACCGAAATTTAATTTGACTGAAATTTCATTTGACCGACAAGTATTATTGGCAAGTAAATGGGATATGCCCCCTTCCCCACTGTAGTGCGACCCTGGAGTTAGAATATATAGTTGGGGGGTGTGGGGGCAAAGCCCTCCACTTAATTTCATATTATATTGTTTAGTTTTGCTTTAATATTGCTTAGTAAAACAAAAGTAAGTGGGGGCTTCGCCCCCCACGCCCCCATATACAAATGAAGTAGATCCATATAGATATATATATATATATATATATATATCTATATATATATATATATATAGATATATATATATATATATATATATATATATATGTATATGTATGTATGTAACTACACATACACATGCAGAGATATGTATAGTAAGATACATATGTAGAAACTGCACACAATATGGAACAGCCACTATGCTTACAGTTACCACCTGGACAATGTATGAGCCACCCATACAAATGACAATCATTGCCTGCAACATATACCCACAGGGAGGTCAAAGGATATAACACCACATCCAGGTTTGCATAAATGGGAAAGCTTTATTTGTGTACTATTACAGTTGTATATGCCATATCACATAGCTGTTGAGACACTGACATCCATAGAAGCAGAGTAATGCAACTGTGAAACAGTTATATTAGTCTGGAAAGGCTTACAGATGTTGCTGTCCAGGCCGACGCCATCAAGTAGTACAATAATAGGGTCTATATTAGAACATTGAAGTTTCAAAACTTCAAATATTCTAATATCGAACCCTATTCAGCAAAAGCTGAAAATATCGAAGCAACAGAAAACCAAAATGTTTTCCTAGGGAAAGAATTTGGTTATCCATTTCTGTTACTTCGGTATTTTCAGTGCTGTGGTGGAAAGTTACGAGTCGGGTTCAGGTAAGTGTGCGATTGTGTGGACGTGAGGCTTAGGGTGAGTTAGGGCGCAGGTTAGGTATGTGTGCGATTGTGTGGACGTGAGGGTTAGGGTGTGTTAGGTGAGTTAGGGTTGGGGAGCGGATGAGGTGAGTGTGCGATAGTGATGGACCTTAGGGTTAGGGTTTGGGTTAAGGTAAGTGGATAGTTAGTGGTGTGTGTATAGTTTAGTGTAGGATTAGGTGTAAGATTTTAGGTGTATGTGTGTGGATTGCTGTTTGTTTGGTGTGCTTGTGTTGCGTGTATGTGTTTTGGAACAGTGAATCTTTTCCCTAGGAAAAAATTTGCTGTTCTGTATGTTCAATGTTTTCAGCTTTTGCTGAATAGGGTTCAATATTAGAACATTTGAAGTTTTAAAACTTCGATGTTCTAATATAGACCCCAGTAGTAAAGACAGACTGGGCCACAGGATACCAAACAATCAATAGTAGGCAATGCAGATGTACAGTTCAGCAGCCTCTGTCTACACACTGTACACAATCCCTAGGGGCTAAAGACCTCATGGCACAATGGGATGTAACTGTTACATAACAAGGCATGACTGGCACCATCACAAGCACACTGACAAACAGAACAGTCTGTATGGCAGGATGCGGTAGTCCTGCATTTACCCAAGGTAGTTTGTATGGTAATGTACATCCAGATACCTTAACTCATTCACTCCGGAGCAGCTCAGAAAAAGCTGCCTGCTTAATTCCACCATAGGAACAACAGTGCAGCCTGAGCTCATTTTCAGAAAATCCATTTGTAATACCATACAGAAAACAAATGTTCATAACTCTTTAACTATAAGAGATAGACTAAAACTGTAAACGCGAAAGTTGTTCAGCAGACATTGATCTTTCCAACAGTGTAAATGTTGATAGTGCATATCAAAGTCATTACTAAATATTTGGCAAAGAAGGCTGTTATTGTGCATATTTTTTACCTTTTTGGAAAAGCAAAGCACAATATCTTGGACAATGTACCATGCAGACCCATACAATTTGAATTTAATTTGTTAATATGAATGTCAGCTTTAAAATTATACCTTAACCATTACTATGTGATGCTCCTTTCTTGAGATATTCACAGAAATAGGATTAATATATTATTTCTCATAATTGATAAATAAACAAAGAATAATATCTCATCACCTGTAACAGACAGAGCCTACATATCAGTGTAGAAGCTGTGCATCTGAATGTCAGCTTCAAAATTATGCATGATTTATGTGATCACCATGTTCCCTTGCAAAGGTATGGGCATAATAATGAGAAGTATTGTAAATGTATAATTTTCATAATCGTACATTTATTTATTTATTTATTTATTTGCAGTTGGTTTACCAGGATAGTCCATTGGGCCAAAAGAACCCGTTTTCAATGGAGTCCTGGGGAGAAAAGCTCCAATACAGACAAAATCAGGTACATACAAAAATTACAAAAGATTGTACAGAGTAAAACATAAAACATTTAAGCTCACAATTCAAAAGCATTTAAATCAATACAGTGTGATAAATGAGAGGTAAGAAAAATAGAGAGAGTAATGTGATATACATCTATAGGAGTTATTCAATCAGACATCAAATAACCTTACATAGTAGATATGCTGATGAAAGATAAGGTTGTTAGCTAGAGATATGTATCAAAGTGTATAAGATGATGAGATATAATAAATTTATGAGGGGAGGGAGCAAGAGCAATCCCATTGGGACCTCAGGTATGTATGGAGAGAGTTTTTGAATGTGTACCGGTTAGAGGTGGTACGAATGGATGGTGGGAGTGAGTTCCAGAGGCGGGCAAGGTTGAAGGATAGTAAGTGTTTACCTGGGGGATGAGATGGTTTATAGACTTCTAATAGGTTTTGATTGTTAGACCTTAATACTCTGTTTGGTAGGTGCATTTTGAAGGCAGAAGACAGGGAGGGACAAAGAGAAGGACTAAGAATGAGCTTTTGAGCGAAAGTCAGCTGTATATAAGTGAGATGATTAGGTAGTTCGAGCCAGTTTAGGGTTTGGAGAGAGGAACAGTGGTGGGTGGAGGACCTGTGTCCATTTGCGAATTTGGCGATTTTGTTATAGCAGGAGGAGAGCTGGTTTTTCTGAGAGGACTGAAGATTGGTCAGTAGTGGGGCCCCATAGAGAAGGGAGGGGATGAGAAAGTGTGATTTTGGAGGAGCTTGTAAGGTACTGATTCTGACGGTAGAGCATACCTAGTTTTTGATGAGTTTTTAATATTTAGTTGTAGATGGGAGTTGTAGCTAAGCCTATTATCAATTAGTACACCAAGTAGCTTAGTTTCAGTCACTAGTTCAAGGGGTAAGTTATTTTGGCTGGTAATTGAGAAAGAGTTTATATTGAAGGACGTGGATTTGGAGGGGGTAAGTACCATAAGTTTTGTCTTGGAGGCATTGAGTGCCAAGTGATTTATTCTCATCCACTGTTCGGTAATTGAAAAAGCTTCCTGGGTAAGTGATTGGAGCTGAGAGGAGGAGGTGGCAGAGCAGATAATGGTAGAATCATCTGCATATTGGAAGATGTTTGCAAAAGGAATTGATTTGTGGAAATCGTTTATAAATATATTAAAGAGGAGGGGACCAAGAATAGATCCTTGAGGAACTCCAGTGGGGTACTAAGGAAAGGGAAGTGGCCTTTTCCATATTACAGCTTGGTTTCTATTAGATAGATAGCTAGAGAACCAATTTATGGAAGAAGGAGAGAGGTTAAGTTTGACAATTTGGTTAAGAGCAGATTGTGTGAGATAGTGTCGAAGGCCTTGGAGAGGTCAAGTAGTAGGGTAGAGACAATGTGGCCGGAATCACGTGCAGTGTTAACAGTCTCCAGGAAGGATAAGAGGGCTGTCATAGTGCTGTGGTTTGGCCTGAATCCATGCTGTGTAGGAGTTATAAGGTTGTTGTCTAAGAGATGTGGCAGGAGTTGAAGGTGGACACACTTTTCCAGAAGTTTGGAAATAGGGGACAGGATAGCAATAGGACGGAAGTTGTTGATGCTACAATTGTTGCCTCCTTTGTGTAGAGGGATGATGAATGCTTGCTTCCACAGTTGGGGCACAGCGCATTCATGAATAGAGCGGTTGATTAGAATGCTGATGGGATAAGCAATAGCATCTGCAGCTATGCTTAGGAAGTAGGAGGGAATGGTGTCAGGGGCATTAGTGCAAGGCTTCAGTTTCTGAAGAAGTTTCTTTATAGTGGAAGTGGGAGTAGGTTTTAGTGAGAATAGAGAGGAATGCAGAGAGAGTTTGAGGGGGGTGAGAATGATAAGGCAGTAGGAGTAGTGGATATGGTGGAAGATAGGCAGTGTGAGGTGGAATTGGGGATAGGGTTGTGGGTGGGAGAGGGAGGGGGTGTAGTAGAAAGTGAGGTGGAGATTGTGAAGGAGGAGGTGAGTTTGCTAATGGAGTCAATGAAAAAGAAGATAAATTGCGTAGCTAAATCTAAGTCGGGACTGTTAGGGTCTGGGGTTGGGGTGTGTGGTTTGCTGGGGTTAAGGAGGGTGGATATCCCCTTCCAAAATTTTTGAGGGTTGGTTTTATTATTATTTTGGAGTGTGAAGAAGTATTTTTGTCTATCTGAGGTTATTAGCTTTTACTTTATTTGAAGGGTTTTGAAAGTAATATGATGTTCTGGGGTCTTAGTTCTCAGATAGAGTCTCAGGCTTTGTCTCTAAGGCATAGTTGATAGTGTGGTTTTGGTTAGCCAGGGGCTGAATTTGTTTTGATTCTTTTTGTTCTTAGAGGGCATGGGAATCAAGTATTCTTAAGAAAGTGGAGTTAAAGTGAGCAACTGCTTCTTCTAATGGAAGTGTCTTTAGATTGTTCAATTAATTGCTTTCAAGGAATCTACAAAGATTGATCGTTGAAGCTTTTGTCATTCTGAGTAGTAATGTAGTTGTGAACGGTATGAGATACAGGGGAGTCGAAGAGTAAAAGTGGGCAGATGATCACTAAGAGGGTCAGGAAGAGTACCGCTGTCTGAAAAATAGTGGGGATGTGATACTAGAATCCAGTCGAGGATAGTGCCACAGGAGGGGTCTTTTGATGGGTGTGTTATGGTATTGATTAGTTGGGTAAAGTTATATAGGTTGATGTTAAGAGGATTTGTAAGGGACTGGATGGAGGCCCAGTTAATATTTACATCTCCTAAGAGTATGGTTTCATTGCTAATATTGTTAGAGAGCCAAGAGAGGATGTTTTCAAGTGTGGAAATATTGTCCCCTGGGGGAATGTAGACAGATGCAAGGCATATGTGTTTGTGCTTATTAACTTGTAGGAGAGTGAGGAGTACTTCGTTGTTAAATGTAGGAGTGGGTTTGTCATAGGGGTAACTAGCAAGGAAGAGGAATATAGGAGGCTACACCCACCTTTCCTTTTGGTCCTGTCTTTTCTAATGATAGAATAGCTGGGTGGAGTAATTTCAGAATCTTTTATAGAGGGCTTTAACCATGTTTCTGAAATAGATAGTATGTCAGGTTTATTATGCATAAGCCATGCATGGAGGTTGGAACTTTATTCATTATGCTTTGGGAGTTTAGAGGTAAAGTATATAGGCTTGTGTGAGGAGGAAAAGGAGGAGGGGCCAGGGTTGGGATGTATATCACCAGATAAAAAGACTGGAAATGAGGTGAAAGAGTGGGTTCAAAAGATGATTGAGTAGAGTAAAACAATGATTTGGGTCAGTTGTAATGATTATGGGGTGTTTGGTTGCTATGGGAGAGAGAGTTTTTCTGAGAGGAGAAAACTTTGAATGAGAAGGTGAGGAGCTGTGTTATTGGGTAAAGATGGGGAGAGATAGGAGAGTGCAAGTGTGAGAGAGGGGAGTTCAAATGGTTAGTTGTATGAAAACATTGTGTATGGTATGAGGTATGGGGTTGGGTGAGGTAATAAAGGTATGATAGTTTAAGAGATAGTAAAAGAAGGATACAAATGGATGAAGGATTTAAAGGCATGTTGATAAGGCTGCTTTGTGTTGATTGTTATAGATGTCTTATATATGATGTAAAGTAATTGTGGAGGGGGATGGAGAAAAAGCTTTGTAAGGATGGGTAGGATAGGGAGTTGTAAGTGTGGAGCTTAGTAGTAGTAGGTGTGGAGTAGTAAGTGTGGAGGATAGGGAGTAGTAGGTGTGGAGCAGGAGGAAGAGGTAGTTGAGTGGAGGAGTGTTTAGAGTGAGAAGAAGGTGTGTGTTAGCTGAGGGAGTGGTTACAAATTGGATAATAGGCTGTTGGGGTGTGTCTAAGGTGTAGAGGATTGATTGGTTGTAGGGAGGAAGTGGGTGTGGAAACTGGAGGGATATAGGTAGAGGTACTGGGGGCGGGTGAGATTTGGGAGCAGGGTAGGGGAGCGGAGTGAGCCCGAAGGGCGAACGGAGTGGGAAGAAACCACCAGGAGAGGATCAAGAGTCAATCAGTAGAGCATAGGATACAGGAGAGTGAGTCAAAGCTGGGTAAGTAAGGTTTTTATAATTAAATAGGAGAAGTGGGCAAGAGTATGGATAAGAAAGTGAGGGTAGCAATTAATAGAAGAGAAAAGCAAGAAATGAGTGAAGAAAAAGAAACAAAAGTAAGTATAGTAGGGGGGACACCCTCTAGTGGCCAAATGTAGAAGTGCACTTGAGCAACTAGGGAGGTCTTAGGACTAGATAGGATGGACTATGGAGAAGCAGGGGCAGAAATCAGATAAAGATGGGAAAGGGAATGGAAGGTGTTTAGGCCGCTAGCAGTCCTGGCAGGGAGATAGCTTACAACGTTAACAAGCAGGAGTTACAATGGTAGGAGCCCAAGAGACAACAGGTGTACATACTTTCACAGTGTCCTCTGGGAGACACTCTTCCAGGTTCCAAAATAGGGAAAGGATGCAGCAGAGTAATATGTCTCTTAGGTGAAATATATAAGGAGTAGGTGGCCTTTGTTGAATGTATGTGTCCACCCAGGCGAGGTCCCAAGAGAAAATATAGGGCAAAAAGAAAAATTTCACAGTGTCCTCTGGGAGACACTCTTCCAGGTTCCAAAATAGGGAAAGGATGCAGCAGAGTAATATGTCTCTTAGGTGAAATATATAAGGAGTAGGTGGCCTTTGTTGAATGTATGTGTCCACCCAGGCGAGGTCCCAAGAGAAAATATAGGGCAAAAAAAAAATAGGAGCGTACTCCCAATCAGGTACTGTAGCAGCCGTGCCGAGGGGTTTGAAAATGGTGCCCTGAGGGGAGGGGGAGTATTTATCACTTCCAGGCGGAAGTAGGGGGAGGGGAGGAGGAACAGGGAATACGAGTTACGTGGGACAAACAGGGAGGTCTATAACTCAAGTATGTGGGAGAGGAGGGACATACAAAGGATCGGGCAGTCTGGGGGAGGGAAGGGAAGGAGAGTAAAATAGTAGTAAGTTATGAGGGTGTAGGATGGAGACGACGTGCACGGTATATCTTCCTAGATGGAGCTGGAAAGGCAGTAAGAGATTGAGGAGGGAAAGAAAGTATGCAGTATGTTTAGAAGGAAAGTAGGCAGATCTAGAGATGGAAGGCAAGGTACAGTGGGAGACAGGGGAGTAAAAAGAAACCAGGAGAGGATCAAGAGTCAATCAGTAGAGCATAGGATACAGGAGAGTGAGTCAAAGCTGGGTAAGTAAGGTTTTTATAATTAAATAGGAGAAGTGGGCAAGAGTATGGATAAGAAAGTGAGGGTAGCAATTAATAGAAGAGAAAAGCAAGAAATGAGTGAAGAAAAAGAAACAAAAGTAAGTATAGTAGGGGGGACACCCTCTAGTGGCCAAATGTAGAAGTGCACTTGAGCAACTAGGGAGGTCTTAGGACTAGATAGGATGGACTATGGAGAAGCAGGGGCAGAAATCAGATAAAGATGGGAAAGGGAATGGAAGGTGTTTAGGCCGCTAGCAGTCCTGGCAGGGAGATAGCTAGCGTTAACAAGCAGGAGTTACAATGGTAGGAGCCCAAGAGACAACAGGTGTACATACTTTCACAGTGTCCTCTGGGAGACACTCTTCCAGGTTCCAAAATAGGGAAAGGATGCAGCAGAGTAATATGTCTCTTAGGTGAAATATATAAGGAGTAGGTGGCCTTTGTTGAATGTATGTGTCCACCCAGGCGAGGTCCCAAGAGAAAATATAGGGCAAAAAGAAAAATTTCACAGTGTCCTCTGGGAGACACTCTTCCAGGTTCCAAAATAGGGAAAGGATGCAGCAGAGTAATATGTCTCTTAGGTGAAATATATAAGGAGTAGGTGGCCTTTGTTGAATGTATGTGTCCACCCAGGCGAGGTCCCAAGAGAAAATATAGGGCAAAAAAATAGGAGCGTACTCCCAATCAGGTACTGTAGCAGCCGTGCCGAGGGTTTGAAAATGGTGCCCTGAGGGAGGGAGTATTTATCACTTCCAGGCGGAAGTAGGGAGGGAGGAGGAACAGGAATACGAGTTACGTGGGACAAACAGGGAGGTCTATAACTCAAGTATGTGGGAGAGGAGGGACATACAAAGGATCGGGCAGTCTGGGGGAGGGAAGGGAAGGAGAGTAAAATAGTAGTAAGTTATGAGGGTGTAGGATGGAGACGACGTGCACGGTATATCTTCCTAGATGGAGCTGGAAAGGCAGTAAGAGATTGAGGAGGGAAAGAAAGTATGCAGTATGTTTAGAAGGAAAGTAGGCAGATCTAGAGATGGAAGGCAAGGTACAGTGGGAGACAGGGGAGTAAAAAGAAACCAGGAGAGGATTGAGAGTCAATCAGTAGAGCATAGGATACAGGAGAGTGAGTCAAAGCTGGGTAAGTAAGGTTTTTATAATTAAATAGGAGAAGTGGGCAAGAGTATGGATAAGAAAGTGAGGGTAGCAATTAATAGAAGAGAAAAGCAAGAAAACATGACTAAACAAACTGTGATATCTGTACATGTGTACAGTGCACATACACAGCTCTTTTGCCATGTTGTAAGGAGTAACACTGTCTTTAAAACGAGGTATTACATGGCACACTGGCATGCTCCCTTGCAAAGTTATTTACCAAAATATAAAAAAAAATCATAATTTCCATAACCTAATTCCAAACAAACTTTGATATCTGCACATGTGTCCAACATACAGGCACAATTCTTTTCCCATGTTAGAACTATCAGTACTGTCTTCAAAATGAGGTATTACTTAGCACATTCAGATGCTCCCTTGCAAAGCTATTTACCAAAATATGAAAAAAAAAATCATAATTTCAATAACCTATGTTTGAAACAAACTGATATCTGCAAATGAGTACGACATGCAGGCACAATTCTTGTACCATGTTGGGACCAGCAATACTGTCTTCAAAATAAGGCATTACTTGGCACATTCAGATGCTCCATTGCAAAGTTATTTACCAAAATATGAAAAATAATCATAATTTCCATAACCTATGTCTGAAACAAACTTTGATATCTGCACATGAGTACAACATACAGGCACCATTCTTTTCCCATGTTAGAACTATCAATACTGTTTTCAAAATGAGGTATCACTTAGCACATTCAGATGCTCCCTTGCAAAGTTATTTACCAAAATATGAAAAAAAATCATAATTTCCATAACCCAAGCCAGAAACAAACTTTGATATCTGCCCATGTGTGCAACATACAGACACAATTCTTTTCCATGTTGGAACTGTCAGTACTGTCTTCAAAATGAGGTATTACTTGGCACACTGACATGCTCACTTGCAAAGTTATTTACCAAAATATGAAAAAAATCATAATTTTCCATAACCAAAGTCCTAACAAAACTGATATATGTACATGTGTACAGCATTCAGAAGCAGTTGTTTTACCATGTAGACACATATGATTGTAAATATACACATTCTTGGTTTAGCCAACATACTGCTGAATCGGTACATGTAAAGAGAAAAAGCAAGGTAAGGACCGCCACTCCACTAATGAACCCAGGACAGGCATGGGACAGTGGCAGGCAAGGCCATCTCATCGGTCCAATAGCTGTGCTGGCTACCCACTCAGATAGCCGATAACACTGCAGTCTCACAACCTTTTCCAGTGTCAGAAGTCTGCCTTACCTATGTATTTTCTCTTTACATGTGTCCATTCAGCAATGGACCTAAGGGATCAATTTCTGTATTAGTAAGCCCTTCCTGCCATCTAACTCTACACATGGCCGTGAAGCCATGTGAGTGGCAGAAGGTGGACAAACATGCCGAGGAAAGAAAATGCAAACAGATTACTACTGATATTTGATAGATGTATTGGAAGACTACATATGTATGAATATCATATGCATTACCTGGTTAGCCCATCCAAATCTTCCATCCTATCCACAGGGGCAGTATTCTTTGCATTAGGTACATAAGTGGTGATGACACTTCAGAGGTACATACCTACTACCTGTGAAAACACCAAATTACACACAAGACTGACAAGGGGGCACAGAAAGGGCACATGTAAAGAGAAAAAGCAGGGTAAGGACTGCCGCTCCACTAATATGCCAAGGACAGGCATGGGGCTCCAGATGTTGGTTATTTGAAGTGTCCATAGCTGCGCTGGCTGCCCACTCAGACTGCTGATACCACTTTTGTCTCACGACCTCCTTCAGTGTCAGCAGTCTGCCTTACTTTTCTTTTTACATGTGCCGATTCAGTAATGTAATATCTCCTTGCAGTATTTCACAAAAATATGAAGCATATAACCACAATGAGGACTTTACTGCATATCAAACAAATTGTAAAAATGACAGAAACTGGTGGTGGTGGGGGTGGTGGTGGCTTGAAATGACTATGTAGACAAAAACCCAAGTCTGGCTTGTGCATTCATCAATGTGATAACGACTTCTACTTATGTGAATAACAGTGACAGCTGCTGAGAGTTTTACCTAAAAATTGATAATGACTCAGTGTTATAATGAAACTGCAGTCATTGTTAATGTGATAATGAGCTGCATTTATTCACTTGAAAGTTATGCATGCTCAGGTGATAATTGCTGCACATAACCTGTTGAGTAGGCATTCATTATATTACCTTATGCAGGTGTTATGTAACACAGAGTAATCATCATCTGTTAGGAGAAGGCGTGAGTTGTTGTTATGTCTTTCGGCTTTTCCCAGTTAGGGGTCGCCACAGCGGAACTCCGGTCCGCTAATGACTGGCAGATAGGTTTTTACGTCCTGAATTGCCAGCCCTGACGCACAACTTTCAATGAAGGTACAGAAGAAGACATGAGTAATTCAGTGAAAATAGTATAACAATTACTGAGTCATTCCTCCCACCTAATTTCCACATGACTGACAAAGCCAGGAGAAATGCACAAAATACATGGTAGTTCCATGCTGGTAGTAGTTAGCAAGTAATAACCTTTACCTCACTCAGGCAACTACTGAATATAATCACAAAGAGAATTATAAGCAGAAATGGCTAAGTTATCTGGTCCATCCGTGTAAGAATTAGTCCAAACAGTAGTAATTCATGTTATCTCATCTAACCATTCCTCTGGTTAGATTAAGACAAGTAGAAAAACTGCAAGGAACCACCACGATGTAAAAACAATGATTTATTTTTAACAAGGAGAACAAGCGCTTTCACGCACCGCCTTGGTGCGCTTCATCAGGTTACAATCAAATTTAAAACTTCTGCCCTTATATACAAAATCATTCAACAATCATTCAATCAAGAGCGTCAATTAAGACAATCTAATAGATTATTTTAAAAGGGGGACGACATCTCCCTATAGCGGGAACATTTTAAACAAATATATAGTCTATGAATAACTTATTATAATATACTTAACTATAGACAAAAAATACAAAATCAATTTGATGTCATAAACGAACCAATTATTAAAACCTATATTATTTAATTTAGACATCTTCTGTGGTTATTTGCCCTATCTTTATATATAAACAGGCTTAGCCAAATTACATCGTATATAATAGAAATATCAATTCCTATAAGATGACATACCTTAGTGTATCTGAATATAAAACACTATTGAATATATACAAAGTTGTATACTGAACACAGGATATATACATGATAAATGGCATGGCACAAACCCTAAAAATACTATCAGGGTTAGTCTAAACACTGATCTAATTAGGACTATTGATGCACCACATATCACCTAACTAAATCGCTATTAATTAAACAATGTCTGAAACATCTAATGTCAATCCATTACTAATAAATAAAATATTTAAATAAACTCAAATACATATATGAAACTGTATGCTTCATATTCATTTATAAAAATGAAATCTTAAACAGAATAGAATGAGTCAATGACCAAAACAAGGTAAATTAATATAACAAACAAGATCACTATATATGTTAGCCATAAGCACAGCAAAGAGCAGGATGGAGCTAAGTGAAGATATCTTCATCCATTCCCTAATAGAGCTGGTCGAATACTAAGTGTTGAATTTAGACCAGGTTCTATATGGGCTCTAAAGTTTAATATCCACCTTAACTCATATAATTCAAGAGTACCTATTAAATCCCCCTCTCTTTTATTCTTGTGTACCATTTGGATCACTCTAAATTTGAAAACATGTTGGGGGAACTGCTGGCAATGTTTAGCCAGCGCATTGGTAGTATTTCCCTTCCTAATGTCATATACATGATTGTACACACGATCTTTAAGCCTTCGTGAGGTCATACCCACGTAGTATGCTTCACATGAGTCACATGTGGCTAGGTATATGACGTTATTTGTATCGCAAGTGGCATATAGTGTCGGTTTAAAAACTGTGTTAACTCCCGGAACCTCAAATATTTGAGTCTTGGATATATATTTACATATACTACATTTTGTACAAGGGTATGTACCCTTCTTATACCTTACTCTGATATCCAAATGCTGAGATTTCATTTTTTCATTACACAGTAATCTCTTAAGGTTTAAGCTATTACTAAACCTGAATACTGGTTTGCCCCCCATTATTTGTGACAAATTCGAGTCAAGAAGCAGGATCTTCCAGTTGTTCCGTATAATATTCATGATGTGATCTACATCATTCGTATATTTAACGCCAAAGGGTAATACCATCTTGTTCCTTCCAGAGCAGTATTTAAAGCCTCCTTTTTTCCTATAGGTGGGAGTCTCTAATGTAGTCATAGTTAAATCATTCACTAGGGTTAGAGGATAACCCCTATCAACAAAACAGCTTTTTTGAAAATCAACTAGGCTGAGTATATCTTCATGTTTACTACAAAGCCTGGAGATTCTAACTATTTGACCTTTTATTACATTTCGAAAAATATAGCGGGGGTGCATGCTGTCAAAATGAAGGATGCCATTCCTCCAACATGGCTTCCTGTATAGCGATGTGGTGATTTTATCATTGTTAACATCATTAGTAAGTGTGATATCCAAAAAATTCACACTATGGAACGAATACTCAAAAGTGAATTTCAGAAAAGAGGTGGTGGATTCCATGTATGTTACGAACTCATGCAATGAATCTTCATCACTGTTCTAAAACAAAAGGATGTCGTCCACAAAATGCCTGTATAAAATGATGTTCCTAAATCTCTCATTACCAAAAATGAACCTCCTTTCCCACTGATAAATGACCAAATTTGCATATGCATTTGCACAGGGAGTGCCCATTGCCACTCCCCATGTTTGTGCATATATTTGGTCACGAAATAAAAAGATGTTATTATTTAAAACCATATCCAGCAGGTTGCAAACTAACATTTGATCATTATTATCCATAGTACCTTGTATATGCAGGCATTCCCTAATAGCCTCAAGGCCAAAATCATTAGGGATGCTTGTAAACAGATTCTTGATGTCTAATGTTACCATCAGTGTGTTCCTATGTATATTTGTGCATAAAGAATCTTGTTTCAAATCTTGTATCAACCCATAGGAGTCTTTCAAAATTGTTGGAACCATATTCACCAACGGACCTAATTTGGACTGTATAAATACCGAGGCATTCTCTGTTACCCAATGCCTGCCAGATACTATGGGGCGTAGAGGAGGTGGATGTAACCCTTTATGCATTTTTGGGAGTCCCTTGATTATAGGTATCAGGGGAGAGTCTATTAGTAAAAAATCATACTGGCATTTATCTATACATCTGCTCATTAGCAAATCATAAATAGTATCATGCACTCCCCTCACTAGAGATTCCACTTGCTTTATGTCTATTAACTTATAAGCTGAATCATTGCTTAGCATTTCACACATTAACTCCACATATAGGGAGGTATCCATAGCAACCACCCCTCCTCCTTTATCCGCTGGTTTAAATACAATCTCATCATTATCATGAAGTTTTTCAAGACAGCATTTCTGTGAGCCACTTAAATTAACATAAATGCCCTTATGCTTTTTCTCCTTATAATATATATAAAAGTCATGTTCACATGAGCGCAAAAAACACTCTACCATATTAGGCATAGGTGGCATAAATAAACTTTTCCTTTTACAAACTTGTGATTCATATGCTAACTCATTATTTGTATAATCTGAGAAGCCATGTGAGTGTCAGAAGGTGGACAAACATGCCGAGGAAAGAAAATGCAAACAGATTACTACTGATATTTGATAGATGTATTGGAAGATTACATATGTATGAATATCATATGCATTACCTGGTTAGCCCATCCAAATCTTCCATCCTATCCACAGGGGCAGTATTCTTTGCATTAGGTACATAAGTGGTGATGATGCTTCAGAGGTACATACCTACTACCTGAGAAAACACCAAATTACACACAAGACTGACAAGGGGGCACAGAAAGGGCACATGCAAAGAGAAAAAGCAGGGTAAGGACTGCCGCTCCACTAATATGCCAAGGACAGGCATGGGGCTCCAGATGTTGGTTATTTGAAGTGTCCATAGCTGTGCTGGCTGCCCACTCAGACTGCTGATACCACTTTTGTCTCATGACCTCCTTCAGTGTCAGCAGTCTGCCTTACTTTTCCCTTTACATGTGCCCATTCAGTAATGTAATACCTCCTTGCAGTATTTCACAAAAATATGAAGCATATAACCACAATGAGGACTTTGCTGCATATCAAACAAATTGTAAAAATGACAGAAACTGGTGGTGGTGGGGGTGGTGGTGGCTTGAAATGACTATGTAGACAAAAACCCAAGTCTGGCTTGTGCATTCATCAATGTGATAACGACTTCTACTTATGTGAATAACAGTGACAGCTGCTGAGAGTTTTACCTAAAAATCGATAATGACTCAGTGTTATAATGAAACTGCAGTCATTGTTAATGTGATAATGAGCTGCATTTATTCACTTGAAAGTTATGCATGCTCAGGTGATAATTGCTGCACATAACCTGTTGAGTAGGCATTCATTATATTACCTTATGCAGGTGTTATGTAACACAGAGTAATCATCATCTGTTAGGAGAAGACGTGAGTTGTTGTTATGTCTTTCGGCTTTTCCCAGTTAGGGGTCGCCACAGCGGAACTCCGGTCCGCTAATGACTGGCAGATAGGTTTTTACGTCCTGAATTGCCAGTCCTGACGCACAACTTTCAATGAAGGTACAGGAGAAGACGTGAGTAATTCAGTAAAATAGTATAACAGATATTACTGAGCCATTCCTCCCACCTAATTTCCACACGACTGACAAAGCCAGGAGAAATGCCCAAAATATATGGTAGCTCCATGCTGGTAGTAGTTAGCAAGTAATAACCTTTACCTCACTCAGGCAACTACTGAATATAATCACAAAGAGAATTATAAGCAGAAATGGCTAAGTTATCTGGTCCATCCGTGTAAGAATTAGTCCAAACAGTAGTAATTCATGTTATCTCATCTAACCATTCCTCTGGTTAGATTAAGACACAGAAGTAAAAAAGGCAGAAATATTGTACAAAATATCTGGTTGAGCAATGCCAACAATCAGCAATAAAATACTAAGCCTCTCATACCACAAAGACATTATTCAATACAAACAAAGACTAAATCAGAATATACTTTCAGAATGTTTGGTTATATTGATCAGCATTGTTGCTGTTCTCCATCATTCCAACATTTCTACATAACCAGGGATGCTTTTAAATGTTAGTATCACTAACTTGAGATATTGATGGAATAAGAAAGTGGCTTACTAAACATTTTTTGAAGTAAAAGAACTCTATAACCATAATTATTGTCCTTGGGTAATTCATAACCTTTTCTCCAGAAGCCATCAGTTAGCATTGTTACAATCATACTGGAAGACTGGACTAGGTACACTGTATGTGCACTAACACGCTCGCCCAAAGATTCTTGGGCTTAGTTAACTCCAGTGCCTTGGAACCCCCCCCCACAAGGGGTCCAAACATTCTCAATCTGGTACTCACTAACATGGGAAATCGGTTTACCACCACAAGTGTGGTCCTCCTTGGTGAAGTCTGATCATAAAACAGTCTCATTCAAAGTACCGATTACATCAACCCCCCCCCCCCCAGGAGAAATTAAACTAAAAAATAACTCCTGACGGAAAGGGCACCTATAATGGGATATACACCGATGCTATGTATAAACACCTATGCAATTGCATTGCCTAGGTTGATAGGACCAAAGCAACATCCTCTAAAAAAAAAACAGCCTGTATGGTGGACATCTGCCATAAACAGGTTATACAATAAGAGGAAGAAACTACTGCCTAAGAACATGAAAGAATAGTCTCAGAACTGGAAGCACATCCTTCTCAGCTTGAGCAAGGAAATAAGACATCCTGTAAATTCCTCTAAAGCAAACTATGAATCCAAATTAGCATCCCTATCTAAGGATAACCATAAGGCATTCCTTAGCTACATCTGAGACTAGGTGATCATATTTATGTAAAATATATAAAATAATTAAGAGTATGCTCTCCAAATGAGTTCAGCTTTAACCACATTGGAAAAAAACAACCCTTCAGTAACATTTGCTGGTAAGAACATGCATCAAAATGAAACATTCACCCAAGGGACCACTACAGTGAAATGTTGAAGTGTACATGAGGAGCAGAATGAAATAGCTCCCCAAACAACCTTTCAGTAACACTTCCTGGCAAGAACATGCACCAAAATGAAACATTCACCCAAGGGACCCCTACAATAAAATGACAAAGTATGCACAAACACCAGAATTAAATATGTGTCCAAATGACCCTTCAGTAATAATACCTGGCATGTACATGCACCAAAATGACATCTGTCTCAGTGAGGCCCTTCTGTAGGATGTTCACATCATATGGGGACTCAGTATGGCTCCTAGTTTGCAGTCATCTGCGAACTTCATTAGCCAAAGGCCTTTTGCCTGTACTTTAGAGAAGTATTTACCAAACAGGAGAGGTAAGTGAAAGGGTCCTGATCTACAAATACTTCACAGTAGATGAATCTTCTACTACAGCTCTAACTGTGCCTTTGCCATTTCATTATAATATTAGTATTAATATTAATATTATTAATTATTAGAATTATCTATTAGAACTCATCCAGACCAGAAGACTGGAATCTAAGTACAGCATCTAAGTGACCACCAAAGCAACCATACCTTTATAAGGTATGCCTTTTTACAAATAAAATAAAAAAATGCTACTGTCTGCCACACAGTTACCAGACATCAGAATTACATGGTCAGCCACCTCAACCCAACTAATCCTATAAAAAGGCAGCACAATAAATGCCAGGTGCTGACAACATGTAAAACAGAAAGGGCCCCGAGTCACAACACTCATCTCCGGCCTCATTTACTTCAGATGGCCAGACTAAATGACTCAATACCCACATGTAAACAGAACTTCACAAAAAGGAAAGAGCCTGGAGATCCTTCTGCTTTACAACATATGAACTAGTACATCTGCACAAATGTAAGGGGGGGGGGAGCGCTAAAAGATAAAATTTTCAGAAACTGCACAAGGAGCACAGCGAACAATAGCAGGGTTGCAAACATTGCACCACGGTAGTCTAAGATGAGCAGCTACAATGGATACAATCAGCATGTATAATTTTTATATTCACAATAATGCATTTTCTATCACCTTTTCACAACCAAAATGTTTATAAGACATTCACAAATTACTTAAAACCTTCACCATTTGGTGCCCACACCCAAATCTTTCCCTCCCACTCTCAGTGGCTTAAGCGTGCTCACATGCCTCCGCACAACAACAATGTAGGCGAACAACAGAGCCAGAAGTCAACATGCATGGCCCTTTCACTAGAATGGCTGGCTGCAATGCATGTAACAGCCTAGCCCACTGTCCTACAGTTATCTCAAATCCAAAGTTTCTTATGATCATACAAAAAGTCCAGGCTAAAAATGTAAATCAAAAGAGACTCACAATGTTCTCTTGATCCCTTGACTCCCGCCTGAGCAGATACACAGACTTATCAATATTACTGCTACACAGTAAATGACTCCCTCGCTTGCCCACAGTTTCACACCGTCCCTATTGTTTATTTAACAACTTTACAATACTACGGGGGATTTGTTTCCCCCTTTTTCACCTCAGATCTTGCTAAGCACCATCTTACATTCAACCCTTCTCAGCCAATAGATCCATACAATCGTACTGCTTCTTGCCAACTTGCGAGCAAACACATTACTATTTTGTCCTTTATTAGTAAATGCTGACAACCTACACAAATGTCTTGCATGTTTACTGTAGGTGTGCCTCTCTGTCATTCTGTGGCAGAAACATTGTCCCATTAGCCCACTTTCGTTACTTATTGCTCAAATTAAGTAATTAAACAAGCAAGTAAATAAATAAGTACACAAAACGCTCATTCCGGCTTGACAGCGGAATTTATTGATTTCTATGATTTCTAGTTATAATGAGCATTAGTGCTCATTCAGCACTTTAGCCTGCCCTTACTGCAAGAGATCAGACGGATGGCAAATATTCTGCTGATAGGGCCACTCTGGCCCAGGAAAATAGAAGAACCCACACCACCAAAAATATAGGCAAGCGGACTGCCTCTATATTTTCTTCAATTTTTGAAATTCTAAGCACAATTCCTGAGTCATGAAGGAGGACTAAGCATGTCAAGTGTCACAGCATGTAGTCAATACTGAGCCAGACATAGTTTATGCAAGTTTTATTTACGTAAAATCTTCAAGATTGAAGTGCTTTACTATGTGGTGCAGTAATGTGTACACGTATTTTCTGCTACAGTCTCAAAGTTAATTGATCTACAAGAAACAGAGCAGCCAAGTAGAAAAAAAAGAGCATAAGGAAGGGGCGTGTGTAGAATATGCTTTATTTATAAATTAGGAGTGGAGGTTTGATGCAAATGGTGACTTGGATTGCAAGAATCCGATTGGCTGCCACCACTTGCTTTATCAACTACTTTAATAACTACTTTGGAAGGGATTTTAGAGTAAAACTTTATAATGTGACCTTAATGTAAAATCACGCTGAATCGTAACTGCATAAGATAAATTACAAGTTCAGTTACGATTTGAGCGTGTTTTGCATTAAGCTCAGCCACAGATCTGCAATAGAGTTCCTCACGCTTGTGGAAGTCACTCGGGGGTAACAGCTTGCAATTAGTGTCTTCTCATGGCACGCTCGGTGTTAAGCACAGAGGTGCTATGATAAGGTACTCGGGGTTAATGAGTTAAGGCAGTTTAGACATGGTGTGTGTGTGGGAGGTCACATCTGCTTTTATCGTGTGTGCCATTGGCTACTGACAGACATCCTAGAAACATCATAGGACAGTACCACTGCTAGCACGTAATGCTCCTGTGGACTACAGCAGAGGTATTGGCCAATATATGTGGACAGTCTGACACACTCTGTACAGTCCAGAGCTATACACAGAACCCCTTAGTGCAAGACATGTGGACTAAGCCTGACAATGTGAATGTTAACAGCCATGTAAATGGGTATAACATGCAACTACTGGTATACATATGCCCCCATAGGTTATGCATTCACACACCCATCTGTCCTGACACATGATAACCATTGGTACAGAGGTGCCATAGCCACATACCAGCCACTAGATATTGACATACATCTGTACAGCATCACACTGCTCTGTCTGACATACATGACTGTTATGGTGGCCCAGCAGTAGTACATCTGGCAAATATCTGGACAAGACATCTCACTGGGTAAGTATACTAAGCTGCTAGGCATTAACAATGCACTGTGCAGGCTACAGGTAGATTGGCTCAACACTGGCCTACAGTTCCTATGGGGGAATGCACAGGCATGTCACAGCACAGATTATGACACATCTGTGTGAAAGTGCATAACCACAACCAATGTGAATACAGCCACAGCCACATATGGTAAGCTAGCGTAATATTACAGTATATGGATTATCTGTTTAACACCATCCTCATATGTGCCACTCACACACTAACCCTACATATACTGGGCCACTACTTAGTGTGGTCTGACGCCTGTCTGTGGTATGGGACATGTGTGTGTATGGCCCTCCAAACATGTAAGCCTATAGGGTAACATACAGTGGATCAGCATGTAACATCAGCTAGAACAGGACCAAGAACAATGACATCTACCACAATCTGTACACAGATCAAAGTACATATTAACAATACACACAGTGTCAACAATTACCATGAGTACACAGACCTCAGTACTATACACACAACCACAGAATGTCCAGGTTATGTCATAAAATATAACCCTTACTACACATAACATGTGTAGCAGTCTGATATCTCACTGGCTTGTTATCAGATATGATGACACTAATTATGGTGTACAGCACATATGCACCTCTTACTGCATGACATATATACAAAGGTTGACAGAGTTGTGGCTGAAGGCACATACAAAGGGCCAATATTGACATGTTGCTGTGATACCCTCATACATTTATTGTTGTAACAGGGGTTTGTTGCAGCATATGTCCTATGAGGGATATGAAGTCAGTAACTTTCACGGCTGTCACCATCTATAGACTGCAATCCTCACACTACCTTCTGCAGTTCACAGATAGGTGCTCTGTGGGTAACACATGAAATGAAAGACACCACACACTGCCCAGTCTGCAGATGACCCTACAGATGGGGGTTTCCTCATAAACATAGCACTGACATGGCAGCTATTAAAACATGTAGGACAGCCATATCCACACACACCCTGTTAAACCAACATTACTCCAAATGCAGTATAGCAGCACTTACAGTCTGTAGTCAGGTCAGGCACACCCCCCTTCTGTGTGTTGCCCTGTTTCCACATTGTATGTTGTTAGAGGTAGATCCCCAATCCATCTAAGATGCTGTTTGCCAAATAACTGATCGAGTTCCTGCTCACAGTGAATGTAAAGGCCCAACACCAACATGATGTTCATAGATATTGGAGTGTGTTTTCATGCAGTTGGCTATGGGAATGTTACCACAGCTGTTCCACATCCAATCAGCTAGAGGAGGGCTGCAATTTTTGCAGAGGCCATCAGCTGATGTTGAGCAACACTTAAAATACACATGCTGCTGCCTAAGCAAAGCAGGTGTAAGTCTCCACATCCACCAGAGAGGGAGTGAGAGAGGCAGACAGAGGCAAAGAAAAGTCAGGGAGGGGTGGGAGAGTAAAACATAAGCATGTTAGTGTCATGCATCTACCAGTACAGGGTATCAAACCTCTGGTGACTATGTAGTGCTATCACATGTCTATGCAGTTATTGGATGCACCACATAGGTTACATGCAGAGGAGCCCCCAAAATGTATATGTGATGGTGAGTGACATCTGCAACAGCGATATGGTAACTATATGGTAGGTGTAGTACATGTGCCTGTCTGCATGAACAGGTGCCAGCATCACGACAGCCACAATCTCACAGGGACACACACACACATTGACACACTTGGCAGGGCCAGGAATACAAATCATCACTAGTGAGATTGTCACAACACATTACTGTGCAGGTATCACATGCACCACAGGGGTCATAAGGAGAATATATGGGCAAAAGGTATGTGGAGGTGTCTGACATCAGGCAGCATGTTTCAATATGCCAATGGGGGTTGTAGTGAGTGTGAATGTGGTCATACGCATCATACAACACACACACAGACACAGGATGCCAGTACTGACATGCATGGGTGTATTGCTTTATGGGTGTGTAGTGGTTTACTATGCCAGACGGCTATACAAGGCTAGGTGATGAGTACACCTTGGCATCAGGCCACATGACAATGGTCTGCATTGTGGCTCAGGGGTCTAGTGTCTGGATTTGACCACACAGATGGGTATTGTATTCACCATCCAATCACCTGGGTGTCTATTGCATGTGGCCAATGCTGTGCATTGCTTGCCATGTATGTGTTCCTTAGTCCATGACATGGACAGTGTCTAGGATGTGTATACCTCCCACATGCATGTATAGTGACATGTGGAACTGTACCTGGGGTGTCTGGCCCATGTTGTGTACACAGATTGTTATCATTAGATGTGCCAGTCTTGGCCTCATGTGGCGGGAACTGTTAATAGACAGTAGGTTGACCCAGCACGTACATTGATAGCATGATACCGGTATTCCCTGGTGTCAGTGGCATCTGTCCATACAGGGCATGTTTTCAGGCATGGCATGTCCTTTCTGGGTCACATTTGAAGGCACCACAGGTGTTGCAGGTGTCCAGTGAGGAACATGGTGAAGATGCACTGTCAGTATGTACATGCCTATTGGACTGATGGTTGGGTACCATGCCCACTGTAGCCCACTGCATTCACACCATGGTTACTAGCAGTGGGCAATATGCAAGGTACTACCAACATCGCGGCTGTTGCCTAGGTAAGTGTGTGTGTGTGTGTGTGTGTGTGTGTGTGTGTGTGTGTGTGTATAAGACATGGGTTGAGAGTGTAATCTGGGTAATACTAGGGCCACTCACTTTGTTTTCCTGGCCTTGATGTCACATGTAGGGGTATGGATATGCACCCCAGCCTCTCGGCTATTTCACATCTGTTATCCCTGTATGGTGGACACTGTGATATATACTAGAGCAACCATATAAGAAATTTACAAATCCCACTCCCCATTGAGTTCAGTTGTTACACACTCACAGCCACCTCCACACAGGATACGAATTACAAACACAGACACACACACCTGTCATGTCTGGGATTAGAACTCCTACCTAACTAGTTTATTACACTACAGCACTATGCAGTTATAGGACGCACCATGGAGATTACTGGAATACTCTTTCCTCAAAGGTGTATTTCATAGTGAATGACATCAGCAGGATTGCCAAAGTAGAGCATTTGAAGTGTAATGAGTGTGACTAGCCTAAAATGCATTGCTCCCTACACAGACATAGAAACACACACAAAACATCCACAACTGCCATGTGTGGGGCTAGAACCCCTACCAGAGTTCTATAACAGAACTACAGCATAAAGTAGTTATAGGATGCACCACAAGGACAACTGGAGTACTCCTTCCCCAAAGGTGTATTTCACAGTGAATGACATCAGCAGTCTTGCCAAAGTAGGGCATTTGAATTGTAGTGTGTGTGACTAGCCTAAAAAGCATTGCTGTTTACACAGACAGAGACAGACGCACACAGTTGCCAAGTCTGTGATTAGAACTCCTACCTATCTATTTTATCACACTATAGCAGTACGCAGTTATAGGATGTGCCATGCAGATTACGGGGCTACAATTTTCCCAGATGTGTATTTCAAGGTGGATGACATCAGCAGCCTTGCCAATGTAGGGCATTTGAATTGTAGGGAGTGTGACTAGCCTAAAGAGCATTGCTCTGTACACAGACAGAGACAGACACACATCCACACACACACAATTGCCAAGTCTGTGATTAGAACTCCTACCTAACTATTTTATCATACTACAGCAGTACGCAGTTATAGGATGCACCATGGAGATTACTGGGTTATAACTTTCCCAGAGGTGTATTGCAAGGTGGATGACATCAGCAGCCTTGCCAAAGTAGGGCATTTGAATTGTAGGGAGTGTGACTCACCTAAAAAAGTATTGCTCTCTACACAGAGATAGACACACACACAGTTGCCATCTCTGGGATTAGAACTCCTACCTAACTAGTTTATCACACTACAGCAGCATGCAGTTATAGGACACGCCATGGAGATTACTGGGCTACAATCATCCCAAAGGTATATTTCAAGGTGGATGACATCAGCAGCCTTGCCAAAGTAGGGCATTTGAATTGTAGGGAGTGTGACATGCCTAAAGAGTTTTGCTCTCTACACAGAAAGAGACAGACACATGCACACAAACACACACAGTTGCCATGTCTGGGATTAGAACTCCCACCTAACTATTTTATCACACTACAGCAGTACACAATTATAGGATGTGCCATGGAGGTTACTGAGCTACAACTTTCCCAAAGGTGTATTTCAAGGTGGATGACATCAGCAGCCTTGCCAAAGTAGGGCATTTGAATTGTGGGTAGAGTGACTAGTCTAAAAAGCATTGCTCTCTGCACAGGCACACACATACACAGTTGCCATGTCTGGGAGTAGAACACCTACCTATCTAGTTTATCACACTACAGCAGTACATAGTTATAGGATGTGCCATGAAGATTACTAGGCTGCCACTTTCCCAAAGGTGTATTTCAAAGTGGATGACCTCAGCAGCCTTGTCATAGTAGGGCTATGGGGAGGGCAGTCTATGTGCATGGGCCATAACCCATTCATCAAGAGGTTGACACACTACATGAGGGCACATGCAGGGTTATATTCCACTGGTACATGTATACAGCTTCATGTTGCATAGCTAGCACTTGCACCACATAGTCTGTAATGCTGACAGATACCAGTGGCTAGTATCTAAAGTGAGTGACATCTGAACCTCATGTGGTTGTAGCCATTTGGCTGTGTTCTGGTTGTAACAGCTTCATAATGGATGGCTCCTTGTCACAGTCATTCTCTTCCACACATCTATGTACATCTACTTTTGTCTTATTATAGTGTGTTGTCCTTGGATATATGTATGTATTCCTATCCACTGTGTGTGCAAAGCATGAGTGGTGCATACTGAGGAGTGCCTGCACTAACATCTGCAACTGCCAGATATGTCTGGTCCACTGTTGTTTGCAGGCATGGGCTTCATTTGTTTAAGTGTGTGAGCATGCCCAGTATGACCTTTCAGTATGTTGTTGTCTGACATTGCCTTCATTTCTCTAAGTGTGTGAGCATGCCCAGTATGCCCTTCTGTATTGAAAGTGTGGATTTATTCCAGGTAGTTTGTACTCCAGTGAAGACCTTTGTGTTTTACACATACAGGTAGTAAACTGTTTCTGTAGGGTATCCATCAATCATTTGGCAATATGGGGACAAAGTGTTCAGGGGATAGTGTGTACTGTAGGTGTTTGTGTCTGTGCTGCTTCAGCTATATGGTACTGCTGTTAGCAGATATATTCAGACATGTGTACTGTTATACCCTGTGATGTTTTCTGTCCTCAAGTACTGTCAGGTGGACATTCCTGCTCACAGTGATGTCTTGGGGGACAAGTGTGACTGCAGCTTTGTGCAGTATTGTGGGTAGATGCCTACATATTCATGGTAGGTTATGCCATCCTGGAGGGGGGAGCTGCAGACACTTGCTGCTGGGTCTGTGTATCCAGTTCAGCACCTTGGTAGAGTCCTGGCAGAGGATCATGTACTTGTACATCCATCAACATGACAGTATGGCCTTATATTGCTATGGCAATACCTCACAGGTGTACAGATTCACACAGGTTACCCAGAGGCTGGGGCCATGAGTCAGGACATTACCCCTATTGTGGTGTATGAGCAGGTATGTAGCCACCCATTTATGTGTTTACAGCCAGGGTTAGTGTGTGCACACAGCTTTGTGTCGGACCTTGCACATTCCATGCTGCTTACGTTCCCACCCCCCTTATTCTATCCTCTTCCTTACATTATGCATGCATTCTCTGATACTTTCCCTATGGTTATCACCCCATCACAGCTGTGTGTTGTTGTTGGTCCACAGTTCATGCAGTGGGACATGGTGGACATGTTACTGTGGTTTATCCACATGGCCTTACATATGGCTTATGTGGAGTGTGTTGTGTTGTTATTTGGGTGTCCATGACATAACATAAATTGGCAGTACGTGTAAGACACAGGCCCTTGGCAGAGGCCTGTGGGTCATTAGGTGTTGATATGTGCCAGATGTGGCAGGCCGTTGCATTCTGTCAGTCCTACAGTCTCAGACCACCATACAGTATATTCCCCTGGGGTAACAGGGTAGGTGTGCTAGGTGTTCATGCCAATACCTTCTATCAGTCTTGATCAGGTGGTGTGGATGCTGGCAGGGTGCTACCTACAGCTAGCAACACACCTGCATGGGACACCTGCACTGCATGCTGCATTCTGTCGCTACTGCCATATACAGGTGGGGTCATATTGTACCCATTCCCCACAGCAGGGGTACAACCAGAGAGGTACCTGTGAGTGTTTGCGTGAGCTGGGTGCACATGTGCTATGGATGCTACTTGCATCTGACACACAGATATGCATTGGGCATTCCAGTTATGCTTGGATGTGCAGGTACATCAGCTGTTTCCCAATAAATCACTCCTACCTCCTTTGTGATCTGTGAGTGTTTGGGCAGACAACACCGGTATCCCCTACTACAGAACCAGATAATGTGATGCATACCTCTATGTACTATTCCAAGGGGGTATCCATTTCACAGTGACACAATATATACTGTATGTTTGGGGTACTTTACCCTGTGTACTGCTTGCATATCTAGCCCAACAGCCATGCCATGTCAGTCTTTCAGATGGTGACACATATTACCGCCATACATTTACAATGGCTTACTGCTAGCTTGTGTTATACTGGTGGGCATTGTGTTTGGCACTGCAGTTGTGAGGACTTGTCCATGTCATCAGCAGTAGTGGGCAATGGGAACCAGGTCTTACCTCAACATGCATACATACCGACCACTCTCACACAATATGAAACACACATCGCCCTAACACACACTGCATATTGTGCAGATGCTACAACCTATCCTGCTACCTTGGTCACCACTGTGCATCTGTGCTCCACTGGTATTATACCTACACATACATGTTACTACATTTCTACATAGGGTTGTGGGAGGCACACCTGACTGTTACGATGTGTGTACATCAGATTGGGTGGGGGCACACCAGACCATTACTACATTTCTAAATAGGTTTGGGGGGGCACACTGGACTGTTACTACATTTCTATGTAGGGTTGGGGGAAGCACACCTGACTGTTTCTACATTCCTACACAGGATTGTGGGAGGGGGACACACCTGACTGTTACTACATTTCTACACTGGGTTGGGGGAAGGGGCACACCTGGCTGTTCCTACATTTCTACACAGGAGTGGGGGGTACACTTGACTGTTGCTACATTTCTGAACAGGATTGGGGGGGCACATCTGACTGTTTCTACATTTCTACACATGATTGGGGGTGCACACCTGACTATTTATACATGTCTACATAGGATGAGGGGTTACACCTGGGACTTGTACACATTTGCTATGACCGTACTGTTATGTCAGGTATGCCATTTCATTCTGTATTCTAACCTATCATGCTGACTAGAGGCAAATCAGTCTACTACAGGTCTTAGCTTTGGTTGACCTACATATTAGTGTCTGACTTCCTACCTTTCAGAACTAACATCCCACTGCCTGACCTACTGTAGTGTGTCTGTGTAGGCCGGGGGGGGAGTTTACCCATAGACATCATTCAGAGGCCATAGCACAGCCTCTGTTTGTGTTTGTCTACACCTATTCTGCTGGATGAGACTGTTGTTGGGTATGTGAACCTCCCTGACTGGCATGTGTAAGTCATATGGACACACATGTGGCCCAGCACATTTCCTACAGTGAGTTTTGTCGCCCTGTGTAGTACTGGCTACTATGGTGACACCAGTATTTGTTACAGATCTCATGGTGCCACTATAGGTGTCTACTATCTGCTGGCATACCATTTAGCCACCCGATTCCCTTGCATGCTTACATCCATAACATAGATACAGGTAAAAACACATTCTACTCCATTCAGCAATTGGTACATTGAGAGACTTACCTTGTGGGTGTCCTAGTACTGAGGGTGGTGCTGCAGGGCTGCCTATGTTGGATGCACATAATACACTCCCTACACATGGTTGAGCACATGTAGTGTCATGTTTGGCATCCCTTTTACTGTATGTGAGAGTCAGAGAGAGGTGTTATTCCTTGAGACCCTCCTGTGTCAGTGTATGTACTATGCTTTTCCTCTTTGCCAATGCCAGGGCATACTGGCATGCCTCCTTCTGCCTACTGGGGCCAGCTCTGGTTGTTCCTCCTCGGAGTCACTCTGTACCTGTGTAGGCCTTGGCAATGGTGGGGTGCTGTGTGGGCCTGCCCCATGCTGTTCCTGCTGCAGCTGTTTCTGCAGGATCATATTGTGTAGCATGGCACATACAATAACAATTTGGGTACATGTAGCTGGTGAGTACTGCAAGGCTCCACCAGATGTGTCAAGGCACTGGAACCATGACTTGAGCATCCCAAACACATGCTCTATTATAATTCTGGTCTGTGCGTGTGCCTCATTATGGAGTTCTTATTTGGGTGTGTGCACATTTCTGATGGGTGTCATCAGCCACAGCTCCAGTGCGTATCCAGCATCCCCCACTAGGTGACTGTAAGGGATGTTCCCATTGGCAAATCTGTGGTACAGCTGTGTCAGATGCCAGATGTGGGAATTGTGTTAGTTTCCAGGGCAGCCAGCACACACATTCATTATTATGCCCTGGGCATCACACATGACCTGGCAGTTGATGGAGGGGAAGCATTTGTGGTTGATGTAGACCCTACCCCGCTCACTGGTTGGTGCTTTGATGCATATGTGAGTGCAGTCCATAGCACCCACTACCTCAGGGTATTCTGCTATTTTGTGGAACAGTTGCATATTGCTGGCCAATGCCTCACGGGTGTTGGGGAAATATACGTGCTCACCGGCATGTGCTGACAAGACATCCCGGAACTGGTGGAGTACCCTTGATCCTGATGCCTGTGAGATCCCCATCATATCTGCAGTTGGCCTTTGGAAGGTACCTGTAGCTAGTATTCTTAGGCTTACACATACCTTGGTATCCACTGGAATGGGTTCCCCTCTGTTAGTTTTGCGTGTCAGGTGTGGCCGGCACAGCTCAACAATTTGCTGTAGGAGGCCCCTGTCCACCCTATAGCGCTCCACTATCTCCAGCTCATGTAGCCCCTGGTAGGTTACCCTGGGTCTGTGAACTCTTCTCCATCTCCTCACTGTGGTTTGGTTGACAGCATTCACATCCTCACCACCCTCAGCTTCTTCCACAAGTTCTTGTATGATAGCTATTGCAGCCCCTATCATTTTGTTGTTTTGTTTGTTAAAATATCCCCGCTTGTATACACTGGTGGTGTAGAGTATGGGAAAAAACAGAGGGGAAGGTGTTTGCATAGTTTATAGTAGTGTTCTGGGATGGGCTGTTCTGCTGCCTGTGTAATTGGCTGATTCTGATACATTTCACCTAACAAGCTATGGTAGTTCTCCTAGATTACCTTCCTATTGCTGTTTTCCCTTCTAATTGCCTTCCTGTTTAAGCACAGGGGTATGCTGCACAAACACAGTGCTCAAATGTGCACAGAGCTGCTATTTCCTGGTTTACTTTTTTTTTCCTTTAAAACCCAGTGTATGGCGGCACACCAACTTAGGCAATGTAAAGAGTGCTAGGCAGCCTCAGACACCCCCCTTGCTTAGCTCTGCTAAGCTAAGGGCATACCCAAGCCACAGGGCTCCAATCTGCTTACAGTATGCCTGACACACCTCCCTATAATGTCAGCTTACTCCTAGGCTTACACCAAGCTCTTCCTGCTCTTACACTGTTGGGAGCTGGCTAGCATGCTGGGGAAATCTGGGATTAACTATCAGTCCCCTAATTTGCATAGGATTGCCTGCTAATGCATAGTTACATGCCTCACACTAAGCCTCCCCCCTTAGCAACCACTACTCACTGGCCATGTTGTCTTCTGCCTGCCACTGACTATAATGACAAAATAGTGATTTTGGTTAGAATGCTTTTTTGGGGTTTTTGTTTTATTTTTAGCCCGATCCCATTTGCGTGCCGCTGCCCTATGCTTAAACAGCTGAGCTTGGATAAAAAAAAAAATGAAAGTTGATTTTTTTATTTTTTAAACTGTTTTCAATGCCAATGGCCTTATACTTGGCCATTGGCATGCTTCCTGAATGATATGCACCCTTTATTTGGAGCTGTCACGGCTCCATTTTGGAATTTGCAGAAAAGTACTCGGTTACTAACCAAGTACATTTCTACAGATTACACTAGTCCTGCACAGCTGGTTTCCAGCTTCCTGGATCGCAACTTTACCTTATCTGCATGGATTTCTCCTGCAAATGGGGTATTTTGCATACAGGGGCTGAGTCCATGCAGGACTAGTGCAGGAGCGCTCGTGCATGCCCCTACAGGCTATTCCTGGATCGCATGGCAGACATATTGCCTGCTAGAAATCCTGCCCTAATCCTGCATGCTGTGCAAGGCTTGCAGAATCTAAGGGTACATCTTTACTGCGTTTAACTACTCTCATTTGATTTTTATGTCCTAGAACTGTTTTGTTATTGCTATTTAAGTGCCTTGCTGTAACTGAATGAAAGTTTGTGCTATGTACCCTTAACCATTTTTGAAAGTTAGAATAGTACATCGTAAATTATTTGTTATTAGCGTAAACTGCTGTTGCTTTAACTCTTTGCTAAACAGATTATATTTGCCAGTATTTTGTTTTGCTGACTTCAAAGCTCTTATGCACTTCTGAAAAAATGTTTGCATATGTTGTCTGAACTTTTTGAACTCACTTTGACTGTGTTTTAGAAAATTATTAAATCTTTTTGTCAGTTTACCATGAACCTTGTCTCTGTTTTTATCTGTTTTATAAGGTGCAGTGGTTTTATGTTACTTTTGCTGTATCTAAGCCATGAAACACTGTCCGTTACTCTCACATCTAGTCTTAACCAATTAATTAGCATTATGTCTAATTTGTCATAATTATTTAAACTGCAGATTTCTTTGTATTATTTCTGAAGATTGTAAAATTGTTTTTCTTAAAATGATTTTGTAATACTTTGGAGCTTTTCTCCCAGATCTTCCTCTGAAAATGGGTACCTACCCAGTTGGACTTTCCTGATAATCTAACATCAAAAGATAAATAATTCACATCCAACGTGAACCCCAGTTATTAGCACCAGGTCCCTATCAGACGATCGAAATGCTGTTTCCGCGAATATGAAATGATCGACACCTAGTGCGAGAACTACGTAAATGCCGAATGTCCAAAACAGTGAAATCTGAAATGTCAAAGTGTTTTGGTTGGCCCATCTGCAGTATAGCTCCATTAGGTAAGTGTGCGATAGTTATGGACCTTAGGGTAGGGTGCGGGTTAAGGTAAGTGTATAGATAGGTAATGTATGTAAGATTTAATGTAGTGTTAGAAGTAGGGTTTTGTTAATTGTATTTATGTGTATTATTTATTTTGTTAGGATATATCTCCATAAGGGAACTGTGCGGTAGTTACAGACCTTAGGGTTAGGGAGGGGTTAAGGATAGTGCATAGATAGTTGTGTATGTGGGGTTTACTGTAGTGTTAGAAGTAGGGTTTTGTTAAATGTATTTATGTGTATCATTTATTTTGTTTGGGTATATCTCCTTAGAGGAAGTGTGTGGTAGTTACAGACCTTAGGGTTAGGGAGGGGTTAAGGATAGTGCATAGATAGTTGTGTATGTGGGGATTAGTGTAGGGTTAGAAGTTGGGTTTTGGTGCTTTACTTTAGGGTTAGGAGTAGGGTTTGGTTAGTATATGTATGTGGTTTATTTATTTTGTTTGGGTAGGTAGTATGTAGTGGGTGGTGGGGTTGGCCGACTATGACCGTTTGATATTTTAAGTTTCGCGGTTTAGTGTGTTCGGTCTATTACTGCCAGCAGTTTTGTTGCCGCTCAGTTAGACGTGCCCGTTCGGAGTGTCTAGAGTGTGTCTTCTGTGTATGCATGAATTCTGTGGGTTCATGTCGTTTGAAGGTTAGGCTGCAGGCGGCAGCGAAAAAACTACTCTGCTACCGCAATCATTTAGCAGACCGGAGTTCCGCTGTGGTGACCCCTAACCAGGAAAAGCCAAAAGAAGACCAGAGTGTGTTCGATATATTCATGGTTTGATTAATACGTGTCGCTCTTTTGGCATCCTAAACTCACAAAATTCCTTCTTTCACCTGTTAGCCAACACAGAATGTCTAAAGTGGATTCTGCAGCATTACATGCAGCATCCTTGGCAAAATAAATTTTTCTGCCTATTAAAGGGTTACCCAACATGCTGTACTTCCCTGTGAGGCCTGAATGTTTTTCTACAATGCTTCAAACTTTTTGATCTGCAGTCTCAAACACCTTTATCCCTAAATGTTTTATAACTATCCCCTTTAATTTTCTGCTTCCACAGCGATCCACCTACAAGAAAATTACTTAACTGAACCATTTTGTTTAGGATATATTCAAACCCTAATTGTCTCCTATACTCCTCAAATATATCCCATATCCTTAAAAAAAGTCTTGTTTAGTTGGTCCATAATCCGCAAGATGTCACAAGCAACCAATACAAAGCACATCTAAAGCCACTGTTCCCTCCTCTAACACTTTTTAAGACCACTTAGGCTACACTTTGATGATCAACAACTTAAAAAAAAAAGATTAGGAGAAGGTACAGTTGTATAAGTAAACTTACCATAGCAGTAGATGTTTGAGTGATCACTGCTGTAGTAGCCTTAGCTGTATGGGCTATATCTCGCCAAGGGCATAACAGCCGCTACCTTTCAAAGCTTCAGGGCAGTTTCCATGAGTTTAAACGGTCAGGCAGCATAAGCTGAGATGACTAAAAGACAAGTTTGGATGCCAAGCCCTTCAGTGCTTTCCTGCCAACAGAGAGAGGGAAGCTGAGACTTGAAAGAGTTATGTTAGGAACAACAAAAAATAAATGTCCACACCTTGGCATAAAAAACATACTAAAAAAACAAGGTGGATGGAGGGAGGGAGCAGCTACTGCAGCAGTGATTATTCAAATGTCTACTGTTACAATAAGTCTACAACAACCATACTAAATTCATCATATTGATCACTGCTGCAGTAGCCTTAACTATATGGGTAGATTATCCTAGCTAACTACATTTGGGAGATGGAAAGAGAACAGTCCAGGAGCCCCTGGAGAATGGTCCTAGCAATGCTTAACCTGGACCTAGAGAAGGACTCAAGCTTATAGTGGTTTGTAAAAGCATGTATAGAGGACAAAGTAGCAGCTCATAGAATAATTCTAGAGCCTGATCCTTTTCAAAAAGCCACACATGAGACCAAGGCACTGGTGGGGATGGAATAGTTTTGTTATAGTGCCTAAGACAACAATTGGAAATAGTGTCCTTTGACACAGGTTGCCCTTTCTTCAGAAGAAATGAACAATTGAGCCAAAGATATGAAAGATTTAGTTCTTTCAAGATAGCATCTGAGGTGTTTGTGAACATCCAAAGTATGAAGTATGTTTTTCCCCTCATTTTCAGGCTCAGGCAGGAAAATGGGGAGACTGGCAGACTGACTTAAACCATAATGAGATACCACTTTAGGCAAAGAGGAAGGTTTAGGGAGATAGGGCTGACTCACAGTAAGAGCTTGCAACTTAGACACTTTTCTTGCTGAAGTCAGAGCAATCAGTAAAACTGTTTCCCATGTTAAGAACCTCAAGTCAGCCAGGTTAGCTGGTTCAAACTGAATAAGTGTTAGTGTCTCTAACACAAAATTAAGATCCCAAGGAGGGGCCAGTAGTTTACTTGGAGGCTTCTTGTGCAAAATGTCTTTCAGAAACATTTTGAAAAGAGTAGGATCCATGGGCAGACATGCTGAAATGACCAATAAATTAACCCAGATAGAGGAAAAAGAATGGCCATAGGATAGGAGCTCACAGAAATATTTTAAAACAAGGGAACAACCAGCCATGAATGGGTGCTGGTTATAATGTTACTGCAAACTAGAAAATCTTTTCCATTTGCTAATATGGGATTTTCTAGTGCCAAGCTTTCCTGTCTCCATTAGTACCTGCTTCACATCCTCAGTAAAGAAGTGCCTAAAAGGAATTAAGACCCCATCACCCAGGGAGTGAAATGAAGTTTACTGATGTTGGGGTGTATGAAACACTCCTGATCCTGTGTGAGGAAATCCAGTCTGTGAAGAAGCATGGGGGAATTGCCCCTAGCCATTTTGAAAAGAAGAGTGAACCACTGCTGTCTGGGCCATAAGGGAGTCACAGCAATGACCTTGGGCGATTCCTTCTGAATATTCAAAAGTACCCTGTATATTACTGGAAGTGGTAGAAAAGCATACAGGAACATTTCTGTCCAAGCAAAAGAAAAGGCATCTGTCTTCCATGTCTTCTTGCAAAGAGCCCTGGGATAGAACATTGCCAGTTAATTCTTCAGGCTGGAGGCAAAGTTATCTACTTGATGAACTGCTCACAGATGGATCAACTCTTGGAAGACCTCCTGATCTAGTTTCCATTCATGAAGAGTGCCATGGTTCTGCTCATCCTGTCTGCCACACAGTTTTCTCTGATATAATGTAGGATGCCACTAAGAAGATTCTTAAAAAATGCTTCTGTACCTGGGAAGGAGGAACTGGTTCTACCATTCCTTGGTACAGCATGTGATGGAGAACCAGAGGAAAAGAGACTGATCTGGAGGTTGAGATATCACCTCCCGGAAAAGAGAAATTTCCTCCCGTTGCCACCTTAATGAATGATCTTCAGAACCCATTTGTCTGAATCTACCTACTGCCAAAGAGAAAAATGGAGATTCAGACTTAGTGGAAGAACAAAAATGGGGCCAGGGTGGGAGGGGCTCACAAGGCCTTTAACTGTCGCTCAAACGTGTTGGACTGTCATTGGTTTTGGGATGTTCCAGTATTCCATTTGAAATTCCATTGCCGTTTCTTCTTAAATGCCTGTTTACTTGTATTTTACTGTAACTATTTATGCTGCTTTTTCCAAAACTGAATGAAGAGTTAAAGAATCCGTTAGAAATTCTGGAAAAGGAAGGCAGAAAAATCTTAGAGATTTCCTGGATCAGCTTACCCCTTTCATCACACTTTTTAATCATCTCTACAGCAGAGGAGCCAAAAACTAAATCACTAGCCAAAGGGGAAATGAAAATCTAATTTCAACAGCCATGCAAACCTCCTCAGAGCAGCACCAGTGCCATAGCCCTAAAAGAAGTATCAAGAGAGTCATACACACACTGTAGACAATGGGTAGTGACCAGTGCAGTAGAAGAAACTAAATTATTTAAAGCACATTTTCCTTACAAGAAGAAACTCCAGCCAAAATATTCCTCAGACTATCACAATTATCCAGAACAAACTTTAAAATATAAACATAACAATTTCATAATTCTGAAAATCAAAGTTGCAGATGTTTACACCTTCCCTATACTTATCAATAATTTTCCCATCCTTATAAGAAACAGTAGGACTGGAATTAACTACATATTTAGCAGCAGTGGGATCAGCTATAGTTATAGCTGCTGGGTCAGGTTTAGGAACAGTTTATAAAAATGTACAAGATTCGGGAAATTTGTTCCTCATATTTGCCTTTTTAACGGCAGATGGCTGACTATCAGGAAGACAGCAGGCAGTAATATACATATTCTCTAAAACAGAAAAAAAACAGGAAGAATATGTGTGGATTCTAGAAATTCCTTCTATAACAACTCATAGTAGTTTCTGAGACACTGAGAAACCACTGTGTTTTCCCACTGAAAACACTGGCATATTCTAGCAATAGTGTCAGAGAAAGAGAAAGCCTCAATGAGAAATGAGAAACTGAGCTCTCTTCTGAGTCTGAATCAGAAATCTAAGGAGAAAACCCTGTATGTGTCCCCTCATTTTCCTGTTCAGATTCAGAATCTTGAATCTCTTCAGGAAAAGACGTATCCTTCTTGTACCAGAAACTACTTTACAAGATGGAACAACACCTTAAATTAATCCATAACCGAGACCCAATAAATTATTTCTGTCTAAAGAAATATGAGGAAGAGTGGATACATGCTTAGTTTTCTGTTTCTTTTTTTGCAGGAAAAATGGGTCTAGCTATGTTATTAATGGCAGCAGCAACTTCCTCATGGACTGGCACAGCATTCTGGGAACAGGGAAGCCTTCCCTATTCCTCTCCCAGGACTGACAAGAGGGTCTTTCCCTTGTCCACTGAGGTGAATCCAACAGGTCCAATGAAGTGGCTAACCCATGGTCCATAGTCTCTGTAGATGCTAAACCAGAGAGATCCGGGTTAAAAGATGAATGGTCTGAGGTAAAACGAATGCCCACTGCAGACTCACCCACCTGTGGCTAAGGAAAACAGCTAGCCTGCTGTTTTGGCAAAGGCTGCTTGCTTAACTTTTTCTTTTAATGACTGGAAGAAGGACCACCCATGGGACAGGTAGTGTATTCCACAATCAAGTTGAAAATGATGCCTCTTTCCTGGTGAAGACAAGCAGCAAATGCTGATAAAATTTAGAAGTCTTTAAAAGTCATTTTTTTTTCACAGAAAAAAACAAAAGCAGTAAAACCACTTTAAAACACTCTACCAACCCTAGAAAAGTAAAACACAATTTATGCACAAAAAAGTGTTTTTTATTTACTTTACAAAACTTTAGAGGAAAATAGAGTGCTCTCATTTAAAACTACAATACAGTCTCATGACAGGTCATTAAAACACAAAAATGTTAGCTTTAAAATAACTTTTCTGAAGAGGAAGGTGATAAAATATACACAATATTTACTGAATGGAAGGTTTTTACCCCAAATGGAACTTACCTGCCCAGCAAAGGATCAGCACCAAGCAAAACTTCAATCCTAGAAAGCCATACAGGCAAGTACTCTTCAGAGGTAGTAAATCTCTGAAGGGCTTGGTATCCAAACTTGTCTTTTAGTCAACTCAGCTTGAGCTGCCTGATAGTTTGGGTACATGGAAGGTGCCCAAAGCTTTGGAAGCTGGCTGGGTGTTACATTCTTTATTTACAGAGATGAAGAAAAGTACTTTGTTTTATGTGGAGTAGACCGCTACACTGGAGTGGTATTCTCTGTGATATGTATTGATCCCTCTATGTAACTTTTATTTTGCAGAAGAGACTGTAATCCATTGATAAGATTTTCTCACATTACCATTGGACTTTTAAATGTGTCTGATAGGATATGATCTGATGAAGCTCTACACATAAGGTAGATGCCACCTTTCAGCAGTCTATATAATACTGAATAGAGGGACAAAGCTTTGGTATGGTCTGCATACTTTTGATAATTTAGGCCCTTGACTTTTTAGTGAGAAGGCATTGTGGTCCTTCCGATTATGTCAACTGTTTGGACAGGTACATAATGTAAGGGACATTATATTCAATGGTCAGCCCAATGAGAGCAAAGTACAGTGGAATGATTACATCCCTGGACCTGAATACCATATCTTTAGTTCATAGGTTAGTACTAAGCTAACTGCTCTTGCAAGCCATTTTAAGTCTAGCCAATTATCCCTTGTGAGACTCAAACCCTGCACCTTGTGTTTGTAAGGCAAACACCTTAACCATTAAGCCACCTTCCCAACCTTAAAATAAATACCCACTGTCAGTCTCGAACCCAGGACCTTGGCAACACTAGTCTGTATGACCTACCACTAAGCCACGACTCTCATAAATTAATCATCTTATAGGTTCATAGATTAGTACTAAGCTAACTGCCCTTGCGAGCCATTTTAAGCCTAGCCAATTATCTCTTGTGAGACTCAAACCCTGCACCTTGTGTTTGTAAGTCAACCACCTTAATCATTAGGCTACCCTCCCAAATATATACCTTCAATTTGTAAAGCTCCCGCCAGTGGTGAGAATCAAACCTTGCACCTTATGATTGAAAGGCATACACCTTAACCACTGCACCACTTGTCTTTTTAAATATGAACAATGTGAAGAAAAAAAAAAGACTTCCTTACAATACTGGATATTTGATGTTTGAAGACAGTTCGTTGCCAGAGGTTTCCAGATCCCTGACTAAGGGATCAAGTTTTAAGGAGATTTTTCCAACGGTTTGTGGTCCTTTTCCCAAAGGATACTACTACACATTTCTTGATATATATTGTTTTATTCCAGAGTTTTGTTACTAGCTATTTGTTTGGGGAAGGCCGTCTTTCAGGATATTGGTGTTCTTTGGGGAGTTTATGATGGTGCCAAGTTTACAATCTGAGCTCGAAATCCTCCCAAATCACCCAGGAACACCCATTTTTAAGCTTAAATAAGCTTAATTCCCCGAATGCCGATTTGGGTGCAAGTACACTCAAGATTTGCAGTAAAGCGATCTCTGTTCCGGCTGTAGACATCTCAGCCAGAGAGTCACCTTACTGCATCTAATTTGCATGCATCCAGCCACTTTCATTTACAGAATAAATGCAGAAGCAGCTGCAGTAGACCTGGTATGCTTTAACTTTTCAATTAGATCCTTGTCCTCTACACAATCTTTTTTTTCCTCATATTTTTGTGCTTTTTCTAAGTGCACATCAGGTTGAGAGGAAAGAAAGTCAAGGTTCTACTGATGTCCAAAATGAAGTCTTGCATTTGGATTTCGTTAGATGCTCTGGGGTAAAATTGTCCAGTCTTAAAAAGCAGTTTTCAGCTGTAACCAAAAATTATTTATAGGCGCATTATGTAAATGATGTTGGCTCACCTTCCTCACCACGTTAGGCTATGATTATTTTTTCACTGTGCATGTCCACGCCCTGTTAAAAATTTTCACTAGTTTTTACTTCTCTCTCTCTCTCTTTCTCTCTCACACACACACACACACACACACACACACACACACACACACACACACACACACACACACACACACACACACTTAAGCACATGAGGCACAAGAGTCTCAGGAACATTATGGTTATACAACATGTTCAGAAATGCACAATTTGCTAGTATTGGTTGAAGGTCTGTATCCCCAGACCACAGGATGAATAGATTTTATGGCCGTAATCTTCTTTGTGCTGGATAGATCAAACTGTTCTTAGGTTCTGCTTTGATACTTTGCTTTTTCACTCTTCAAATTCTTTTCTGTCACATGCAGATCACCTATTTTCCTATCACCACCACCAAGAATTTCCACTTCCTGTGTTTTAGAATTTATTGTTGCATTACTAGAAATTAATTCAGCAAGACACATAAAACATTTTCTTCCCTGCGAGACCCCTCTTCTCAGATGTGATGCAAATAAGTGCCAGGGGATTTGAACCTAGTTTCTTTCAAAAGCCAAAGCTGCATTAAATCAGTGATTAGTTTGCCACTGCAAATTAGTACTTCCACTGGGAATTCAGTGTCTGCAAGTAAACTTGAGAAGCACCACCGGTGGCCCTTAGACAATACGTGAAATGTAGTGTACTTCAAAACTTTTGAAACATCAGACCTTTAGATGAGCCCTGACTCTAACCAGGATAACCTAGTGATGGGTATTTCTGCATGTAACCACTTAAAAAGAGTTGTCAGTGTTGTATTTCTTAAATTGCAGCTGTAAAGTACACTAGTCTGGTAGATTCCAAGTTATATCCCTCTATTTCAAAGTGCAGATTGTGTTTTACTATGGTCTGAGTAAGGTCTGTACAATATGTTTGCCGGATTTGCCTCTCCCTGTTAACGTTTCAGTAAGGTATGCAATGTTACCAGTCAAAGTCTTTTACTTCTGAAATAGCACAAGGAATACAATTAGTAAAAGGGATGAACTGAAGTTAAAAAAAAAATAAAACTTGTTTACTAAGTCTGGTGACCAAATTAATTTATACCTCATATTTTTGGTCTGTTCCTCATACATGTTTTGGTATTCTGGAGGCAAGTAGACAAAAAATGCCAGCACCAAATACAGTGAAAAGCACCAAATGAGACTAATAAATTAAATACATAAGTATTTTATTAAAGTATAATAAACATCCCAGACTGGTTTCAGCCAACAGGCTTTCGTCAGTGGGAATGAAAGTAGTTACAACTGTGAAGTGACACACACACACATATATATATGTATATATATATATATATATATATAACATGAACCATCCAATAGGATTCTTCCCAAAGTGATCTTCCCAACATTCAAATTGTTTCCTGTGTAGAGAATGAAAAGAGAATGAAAATGCATGCAATAAAATCACATTATTAATATATAATGTAACAAATGAAGAATAAAATAAAAATAAAACACATAATATTATAAATGGTCATTCAAACCGGGTGAAAACACAGCACCCAGTTTAATGATCCAATACTTCCCTTTTTTAGTAAGGATTGAGTGCAATCCTTGCTTGTTGGATCTGTCACCAAGAATTCTGTCAATAATAGTGAACTGGAATCTGGCTGAGTTGTGGTGTAAACAATGTCTGTATAGAGCATTGGTCTCTCTCGTGGTTCGTATGTCACTACGATGCTCAGACATACGTAAACAAAGTGGTTGTGATGTTTGTCCAACATAAAATGAACCACATGTGCATGTTGCAAGGTACACCACCTAATCACTATTACAATTGCCAAAAAAGTTTATGTCAAAAATCCGGTCAGTGTTTTTGCTGGTGAACTGTTTGGATGTAAAACTGAATGGACATGATGAGCAATGACCACAGTTGTAAGTGCACCATAATTTGTCACCTGTCATGGTTAATTGGTGGTGTATAGCTCCAGCCGAGCTTACCCTTTTAAAATGTGAAAAAAATGACCCAAGTGTCCTTCCTCTTCTATATCCATACTTACATCACTAATCAGAGGTGTAAGTTCATCATTAGCAATAAGAATGTCCCAATGTTTGGACATAACATTCCTGATTAAGTTAATATTTCATCCAAATGTTGTGATGAACCGAATAGATTCATCCTGTTCAGTATGAGTTTTGTCACGATATGTAAGAAGTGAGGTTCTAGTTGAGTTGGACGTAAGTTGTTGAGCACCCTGGATGTCCAGCTCATTGTAACCCCTAGCTCTAAACCTGTTAACCAGATCCTGTTGGAATTTTTCATAGTCATTTTCTGAGGAACAAATTCTGCGAATCCTGAGGAATTGAGATTTGGGTATGTTTCGGATAATGTGGTTGGGGTGCATACTCGTTGCATGTAATAAGTTATTATACTGGGGATATTTGCGAAATGTTTTGCTTTGTAAAGTGTCTTCTGAATTCTGAGTTATAGTAACATCCAAAAAATTAATGTCAGACCTGTCGCAAGTTAACGTGAATTCAATGCCTCATTTGTTCTGGTTGAGATACAATACAAATTCTGCCAAATATTCCTCATCCGAACACCAAACCAACCAACAATCGTCCAGATACCTATGCCAAATGTCAAGTTCCTCAAGATATAGATTGTGTGTGGAGTCATAAATGAGATGTTCCTCAATGTATCCCATAAACAGGTCTGCATATATAGGAGCAAATGATGCTCCCATAGCACTACCTTTGAGCTGCCAGTAACATTCTCCCTGAAAATGGAAAACATTTTTGTTGAGAACATGCTCAGCCATGCAGACCAAAAGTGTGTTAAAGCCTACCAGATATAGTTGGGCTTTGTCCAGCCAAAAGTTAAGGGCTTCCAATCCAGCCCAGTGTGGTATATTGGTATATTAGGCCTTGACATCCAGGGTGCAGAGTAGCCAGTCAGGTTCCAGTTGGCTGTCAGAAATTATTTGTAAAAATTGTGTGGTATCCTGTATTCTGGCACAAATTAAGCCAAGTAGTGGTTTGAGATATAATGTAAGGAACTCAGACAGTGGTTCAGTCAAATAACCCATGCCAGATACAATCAGTCTTCCAGGAGGTTTGTTAAGGCATTTATGTATCTTAGGCAAAAGATATGATGTTTGTTTCTGTGGATCTTGGACCGTAAGATGTGTCTTCACCGTATCCGATATGATACCCTCTGAGACAGCCAGATCCAAAAAATCATCAGTTTCCCGCTTGAAATTCGGAGTGGAGTCAATAGGCATCTTCATATAATGGGAAGGATTGGACAATTGTCCATTTCCCCTCCCCCAGATAATAATCCGTATCCATGATAACTATGGCCCCACCCTTGTCAGCCTGGGTAATGACAATATTTTTGTTGTCCCTAAGTTGTTGCAATGCCTGTTGATCACTGATAGATAGATTGTGTTTCAAGGGAGTAAACTGATCTAACATAGAGTGTATATCCCTGAGTACTGCTTGTTGAAAGACAGCTACATTGCGATTCATAGGTGGTACAAAATTGGATCTATGAAATTTGAATTCATTAGATCTTTGAGAGTTTGAAATAGACCCAAAGAAAAGTTTGAGGTTAATCCTGTGGCAAAAGTCATTAATATCATTAACTATATCTGATTCATCAACAACAAACCCAGGAACAAAGTTCAAACATTTATTCAAAAGTTTCTTTTGGTCCTCTGTTAAAACAATTTTAGAAATGCTCAAAATGTTACAATCTATTGTTTCATAAATGTTTGTAGAAGACCCTTGATTGTATCTATCTTTGTACCTTCTATGTTTTCTCCCACCCCTCCTCCTAATGCATTTAAAGGATGGGTCTGATTTTTAGATTTCTTGGAAACCGGGGATTCCACAGTGTTAGTCCCTTCAGTGTCTGTAGTGGAGGAATCCTCCGCTGATGTACTGCTGTATGTGTGAGACCCCTTCAATACTGATCTGGGTCTTTTTTTTTGTTCCTACCAGGGTTCTGTCTAGTATCCATAAATCTGACATTTTAGTAGTGTCAAAAGGTCATCCCCTCTGGTAATCAGTTAGATCTCTATTGAATTTTTTGATTTTCTTGTCCTTGATTTGTTTTTCAAACACCAGCAGTTCTTTTGACAGCTTATTGAGGCATATAGAAAATTGTGAGTGTCCCTCATAAATTTTGACTTCCCCACACAGGTCACCAACCTCTTTAATGTTAGTTTCAATGGTTCATTCATAATAAGAACTTAAAATTCGAACAAAGTTCATAGATGACTGTTGTTGGGCTTGATACCATTCATTGGTCAAGATATCATCAGTCTTACTTACTAAAGGTTGGGTTTTAATTCTCAGACCCCTGGGGGTTATTTCCTTATTCAGGTAGGCTTTAAAAAGCCTCAAATACCATATATTTGTTCTCAAACTTTTCATGCTTTTACTAAGTTTATGAAAAGCAATGTTGTAGCCGTCAACTGGATCTGTTTGTTGTGGAATACCATTCTGGGTTGATATACCAAAAACACCAATGTCATTTTTTTCAGCACAAAGCCCCTGAAGTATTGTTTCTAGATCCATGACAATAAGCTGCAGAAATTGTGGATCTATTCAGATCCCAAAATGTGTATGTTGCTGTACGTAGGATAAAGTCAAAATATTATATAATGGGTATATGTTATAAGCTGTCAAGAGATCTGACCTGATAACCCTGTGTATCCAGTCTAAAAGCAATAAACCGACATATCTTAGAGGCAATCCTGGCACTTACCAAAAATCATGCCAATAAACCTAATTATAAATAAGTAGTGACAGATAAGCTCTGGCCACAAACTTGCACGAATAAAAAATAGAATCCGCTTCAGATATTAATGTCAGACAGAATCCTGATCAGGTTGTTAAGTATATACAAGCATAAATACTCAGAACTTTGGGAAGAATCCTATTGGATGGTTCATGTTATATATATGTGTGTGTCACTTCACAGTTGTAACTACTTTCATTCCCACTGAGGAAAGCCTGTTGGCTGAAACCGGTCTGGGATGTTTATTATACTTTAATAAAATACTTATGTATTTAATTTGTTAGTCTCATTTGGTGCTTTTTACTGTATTTGGTGCTGGCATTTTTTGTCTACTTGTATCAGTTCCTGCCTTGCACCTGGTCCTACTTACAGAGAGTTTTTTTTCTGACTTTGACTTCCTGTACTCTGCTGTGGATTTTTCAGTGTTAGCACAATTGGTACCTGTAGTGGAGATCAGTGGCGGCTGGTGACTTCAAATCAAAGGGGGGCTGCAGGGGACAGCTGAATGGGTGGGGTCAAGGGGAAGGAGTGTGGCCAACCAGAAAGGGGAGGAGCTACGTGTGTTGCCTGTCATTCTTTTTATGTAGGCAAAACTACCCGTAAGTTAAGAGAACGCATCATTGAACACAAGTCCGAGATTAGGAGGTGCTGTGAAAGAAATGCATTGTATAAGCACGTAGCTGAGTTTGGGCAACAGCATTTCTTTAAATTTAGGGCTATTGACTCAGTCCAGCCTATGCTTAGAGGTGGGGATATGAATAACCACCTGGAAAATAAAGAATATGAGTGGATTTTGAGACTGGCAAGTGATTCAGCACCTGGCTTGAACAGTATGGTCAGCCTCAAACCAGTTTTGGTTAGGTTGAGTAGAACTAGGCTGTGATTACTCTATATTTTATATTTTATATTTTCATGTCCTCAATATATGTTTTATATATATATTTTAACTTATGTGTTTTATTACATGTGCTTTATACTGTTTGTTTAGCATTTATTATGTTTTGAATTTTAACTTTGTTATGTTATATGGATTTTGTCATGTCAAATGATTCTTTGGGCTGCTGGTCATGTGACTGTTTTGGACCTGTATTTTAACAGTGACTATCCTTGTATGTATTAGTATTGATGAAGGATTGTATCTGAAAGCTCTGCTGTTTTTCATAAAGTGGTTTTCCTATTAAGTGTCAAAAGCCCAAAAACCAGGGACACAAACATTGCTTGTATAATCTTGGAAAGTTGCTAGAACCATACATTTTACTGCCAAGCTCCCTGTGCAAAACAGAGCAACATACCACTATGCCAAATCAGCTGCTTTGTAAAAGAGGAAGACTGAAACTTAAATGGCTATCATTTAGTGAATTCAGTTCTCACCATAGCTGTCAACCTCTTAGTACAAAACACCTGGACAAACCCAGTAATGAGGCAATACAGCCCTCAAACATTCAGTGAATTCAGTTCTTGCCATAGCTGTCAACCTTAGCACAAAAAACCTGGACGAAGCCAATAATGAGGGAATACAGTCCCAAAAATAGGGACAAATTTCAAATATTCATCTTATAAACTTAGAAAATTGCTAAAATAAAAGGTTGTGTTACGGTTGTGTTACTATGTATTTTCTGAAGAACATGAAGTCTGAAATTCAAATGCCTGTCAATTTTACTACTGACAGAATAAAAACAATTTTCAGCAGAGACCCAGGGAGAAATACTGCAGACACATCTTTGTAAAATGACAGGGCACCAGAGCAAATCCACACAAACACAGGGAGGAGATGCAGACTCCACACAGAAGGCACCCCAGCCAAGAATTAAACCAGAAAACCTATAGCTGTGAGACAACAATACTACCACTGCACCATCAAATATGCAAGGACTTAAACATTTAGAAACCTGAAGTCTGAAATTCAAATGCCTGTCAATTTTATTTAACATTTGTTAATCAGGACAGTCTGACTTGGAACAAAAAAATTCAGAGGCCCAGGAAGAAATAATGCAGACATGTCTTTGTAACATGGGAGGACACAAAAGCAAACCCACACAAACACAGGGAGAAGATAAAGACCCCACAAAGAAGGCACACCAGCCAAGAAGCAAACCTGAGAACCTGCAGCTGTGAGGCAACAATGCTACAACTGCCCCATCAAATATCAAACATTGCAACATTTACAAACCACAGATATTATGAGGAACAGATCAGATCAAACATGAGGCAAAAATCTGCAGTCTTTTTCACAAATGGTGGTGGGTAGGGAATTAGGTCTTTAACATCTGCATACAAGGTACAGGGTTCAAGCCTGAGGTATTCTCCTACCACACAAACATCTGTAGTAGCAAACCACAAAAACTAAATATACTGCACTGGGTGCCAAACAGTTGTCATGAGAGTCCAATCAAGACAAAATGAAGTGTAGAAGAATAACAATATTTCAATGCATTGGCTGCATGACAGCTTAATATCTAGATGGAAACAAAAAAGGTTGTGAGGCATGAAAAAATAAATTACTTTTTTTTAAATGCATTAATGGAATGCCAGTCAAAATCAAGTATAAGAAAAACAAGCAGCACTCAACTCAAACCACTTCTTGCACTGCAGTTCTAATTATAATTTATATTCAGCTTTATTAAAGTAACAAGTAACATGCTGAAAGTAGAAATCTCTGATGCCCCCACTTGTAAAAATGTTCCTTATAAAAAAAAAAGACCTGCTGCCTGACATCTACTTGTTTCATGGGGAAAACATGATCAAAGTAAAAAATGAAAAGCAAACAAGAAATAAGCTCAACATACATTGCTTAAAATGATTACTGTACAGGTTATAGACCACGCGATTGGCATTCGGTTTATGGTTAAAGCCAGCAGAGATGTATGTAAGTCTCCAAGTGTAATGAGACTCTTAAAATAATGTAATTACAAATACTGGCATATGCATTTCAATACCCAAGGCTTATACATTATCTAGTTAAGTATTCTCTACATGGCAACAGAAAGGCTTTCAATGTTGGCAATTCTTTAACAGTATGCTTATTAAAGCTTACTTGCATCTTGCAATCTCAGCCAAGCTTACCTGATGGTCATTAAAGTATTGCTACTTAAACACAGAGCAACAGGCACTTTGAGTAATAAGCATAAATCAACAGTACAAAAAATATGACAGAAACCAGAACCATTCTGCAAAAATCAAGGACAGATGAAAAGCCACTCTAGTACTTGTGTCTACCTTGGATGGGTGGGATTCTCTGCACATTTACACTGCATAACTACTCCTTGCCTTGCTTCGACACATCCAGAGTCACTACATGGGGGAGTGGGGTGTAACAAGTATGTGACAGTTTGAAATGTCTCTGGCTGACTTGTGATGGCCCTGACACCTATCAACCTCAGAGCAAGAAATCTGGACAAAGCCATACAAAGAAATGGGACAAAGGCCCAAAAATAAGGACAATTTTTAAAATATCGCTCTTATAACCTTAGAAAGCTAATAGAGGTCTTGCATTAGTATGAATTTTCTGAATGGTATGAAATCTGAAACTCAAATGTCTGTCATTATTTTCTAACTTCAGTCTTTAATTATTTGTCACTAATTTGCCAAAAAAACACAATTTTATGAAAAATGGACCAAAAATGTGATGTAAAAATATAAAATAGCAACACAATACAGCTGGGAACCTGTCAAAGAAGGGACACTTTAATATTAGTACTGCTAACTTGAGCAGCTGACAAAATAAAATAATCTACATGCATTTCTGAAATAAAATTAATCTGATTATTACAGTTATTTCTTAATTATAAACCCTCCATGTTTTCTTCCAAAATTGCTATTTTGCAGAGGGATCATTAGGGGAAGAGCAACATTTTGAGTCAAAATCAGGGACAGTTCAGAGGTTTGGCTATGCCTAATTCTATAAAGCAATTTATTTGCATGTACCTCTCAACCTGTTAATGCAATAAATCTGGACAAGGCCAGATATATTGGGGAACATATAAACAGTACTAAAATTGCTCTTGTATAAACTGGGACATAAATCTGGACAAGGCCAAATATATTGGGGGGAACATATAAACAGTACTAAAAAATGCTCTTCTATAAACTGGGGACAGTTGATAGAACAGGTCTTACTTTAGCATGCATTTTTCTGAAGGTTATGAAGTCTGAAACTAGGTGTGTCATTATTTAGTGACTTAATTCCTAAATGATTTGCCAGAAAACCACAACTTTTTATGAGGAACAAATCAAAAATAAGAAGCAAAACATCTATTCATTCTTTGAAAATCTGGACAGTTGGGAGGTATGGTTCAGCTGGGGCTGTCTAAGTTTGCCGCCCTTCCCCCTCACAAAACCCTGGTTGAATGGAGCCTCCCTGCAGCCATTCCAATGACCCATTCATTTGCTATTTCACTCCGTTTACCATAAACACTAATGTGCATACTGATTTACTTCTATGATGATTTGAACTTCATTTGAAAGTTTTATTTTTGCATTTTACAGCGCAAACACTAAGACATAACAAACTTGGCATTAAACCTTCTCTGCCCTTGAAACTCACATTCACTGAAACAACATTAAAATCCACATTCAAAGAAAATACATTTTACTCGTGGCAGATAAAAATTAATTCTGGGCTGTTTTCAAATCATAGGCCCTTGCATATGAAACATACATGTGCTCTTTGATACACCTTCCTATTGCTTTGAACATTTTTCCAGTAAACAATGAAACAAAACTGTCCAATTCAGAACATTTACATCATAAAAGTCTACTCAAACTTCTACAGTCCACTATTATCAGTAAATATGCACAATTCTACAGTCCACCATTATCAGTAAATATGCACAATCTCTGAAGTAGTAAAAAAGTCATCTAAATAATTCCACGTTAAATAAATCTGTAATGAAGAGGTTGGTGCTAGCAATCACCTTTATATTTCATGGTTTCATCAAACAATAAAGTGTCTGATGCCCCTGTGGAATAAATTGCCTAAATTACATTAAAAATAAGCTAGTAATATTGCAATAGGAAATGGATGGCAAACTGTTAACAGGCTCATAATTAGTATCTTAACTTTCAGCATTAGGTTCATAGGTTCATAGGTTCATACTAGGCTATCTGCCCTAGGGCATTTATAAGCCCAGCCAGAGTGTGTGTGGCTTTCACCACCCCTTAGGATGAGAATACTATATCCATTAGTTTGCTGTGCCTCTGTCCAGCAGTGACACAGAGATGATTCCCGGGTAAAAACCGATCTCCCCATCCACTCATCAAGATTTCTCTTGAACAGAGTCAGTGAGGGGCTCTGCCTCACATGGACTGGGATTCTGTTCCATAGTGTAGGGAGTCTCTGGGTGATGAATCTGTCCCTCCAGCACATCCTATTTATATCCGTGTTGAGGTTTAAGTCTCTTGCTCTCGTGGCTCTGGTGGATTTGGATTTTTGAGGTGGAGCATGTCCATTAATTCGGGGGACATGGCCTTGTATGTCAGGCACAGATCACCTCTGAGCAGGCGGTATGCGACTGAATAGAGCTGGAGTTTCTTCAGTCGGGCATAATATGACATATGTTTGAGCCTTTATCTTTTGGTGAGGAACTTTGGGGTCTTTCCAACTGCTGTAGGTGTCGGGTAAGGTACATTCAATGGGGCGTTGTACTCAATCATTGGTCTGATAAGTGAAGAGTACAGGGGTACAATGACCTCTCCTGATCTGGATGTGAATCCCTTCATGATCAGGTGGGCAATGTAGAAGGTCTTCCTAACCACTTTGGCAATGTGAGTGTCAAAGAGAGGTTACTGTCAACTTGGGTCCCCAGGTCCCTGATAACTTCTTCCGTGTTTAATGGATTACCACCTATGTGGTAATTAGGGTTACCTTGTTTTTCCCAAAGGGTATGACTATACATTTTTGGCATTTAGCTTAAGGCCATGGCTCTGGCACCAGTTATCCATTTCTATGAGACCTCTCTGGAGGATGTCTGTGTCTGATGGAGTGTCAATTATAGTGCCCAGTTTGCAGTCATCTGCAAATGTTGTCAGCCACAATCCCCCTATGTTTGCCTGCACTTCAGAAAAATAAATGCCGAACAAGAGGGGCCCAGGACTGAGCCCTGTGGGACACCCGTGACCGGCTTAGAGTCTGACATGGCACCAGCAACTCTAACCCTATGTGTTCTGTCCTTGAGCCAGTTTGCAACCCATCTTGTGACATATGGGTTTACATCTAAGCTGGTGAGCTTTTCTATGATGCCCGAGTGGGGTATTGTGTCACGCTTTTGCTAGGTCAAGGTAGGCTGTGTGAACTGCCTTACCCTCATCAATGGCCTTAGTGACTGTTTCAAAAGTCGACCAAGTTCAAGAGGCAGGATCTGCCCTTGACAAAGCCAAATTGGGTAGGATCCAGTGTCTGTAGGTCCCCAATGTCTTTATTTATGAGTTCCATTATGATCCTCTCCATAGCTTTGCAGACAAGGCTCGTCAAGCTTATGGGGTAATTTCCAGGGTCCGTAGAAGCACCGCCTTTGTGGAGTGGGACCACAGTTGCCGTCGCCATTCTTTGGGCACGTATCCTGTAGTAAGGCTAAGATTAAACAGCAGCCTTATGTGTGGGTTTAGTTCCTCATTGAGTTCGTGTAGCACACAGCCGGGGACACCGTCCGGTCCCATTGATCCCGTGTTTTTGCTTTAGAGAGCAGCTCTCACCTGGGCATCTGAGATGTTTGGGAGGCTAGACTCTGATGTAATAGATATTTCTCCTTTTGGGGGTGGGGGAGAAATTTGCACTGAACCTGTCTGCCAGTATGTTGGCGATGTCTGTGGGATCAGTGATTTTTTTATCATTTTGGACTAATTCTGAGCATATCTGGGAGTTTCCACCCAGGTTTCTAACATAGCTAAAGAAGGCCTTATCATTGTCTTTTGTGTCATTAGCGATTTTTCTCTCAAAGTTGGCCTTGGATGATTTTATGAGTGATCGTAGTTTTTGCTAGTATTGATCAGAGATGCCTTCCCTTTTAGGGATTTTGCTCTGTCATGTAGTAGTTTTCTCCTCTTGTTGTAGAGTTTGTTTATGGCTGGGGTCCACCAGACCGGGCGCCTTTGGTGGAAAGGGTCTTGATTTTATTAGGGATTGCTTGATCAATACATTCCTGGAGGTGCTCGTAGAAGGCATTTGTAAGGGTTTCAGCAGCGTGGGTTGTGGTTTCTACTGGCTCGGGGGCCTTGAAGTATACCACTCCAGTTTTAAAAAGTGTGAAGTTTGCTTTTGAGAGGTTCTTCACTGTGGTCTTTTGCTGGGGGTGGGGGATGTGGATCTCCAATGAGATTAATTTATGGTCTGATTTCACCAATGAGGGATATACTTCGGTGTGGAGCATTTTGTCCCCATGTTTGTGATGATCAGGTCTAGTATATTTTCTCCTCTTGTGGGAATGGTGACTAGTTGTTCCATAGCATTTGAGTTTATGAACTCCAGGAACCTTTGGGCTAGGGTGTTGGGGCTTGAGTAATGTTCCCAGTCTATGTTTGGGTAGTTGAAGTCACCCAATATGATGGTGTTTGGAGAGACATTCATACTCCAGTGTCTTCAGGAAGGCTGTGTGGGTTTCCTGAGTTTGAGTAGGTGGTCTGTAGCATGCTACAAACTGTAGGGCAGTTTTACCTATGGTTAATTGCACCTGGATGGTCTCCGATGCTTCAGCGTTGCCACTAACCTGGAGGTGTGGATATCCTTTATGAATATGGATACTCCCCTCCTTTTGTGGTTCGGTCCGGATTTTGGGGCGGAACGCATGATATGAGGTATAACCTGATAGTGCTGGGGTGCTCTCAGGAGCCTTGAACCAGGTTTCAGTCACAGCACAGACATCGATGTTCTCCATACTGGGGAGGGCTTGAGGCGTGCATCTTGAGGTTTAGACTTCTGGCATTGAGCAGTATTACCCTTAGTTTTTCTCCATTTTAGTTTTCTAGGGTGGTAGGTTTATCATTTGAGCCTTGCCTAAAAGGCACTATGGGGGTGGCAAGAGCCTTTGCCAATATCCGGAAGCCCAGGGGTGACAGGTGCAAGCCGTCCCTTGCAAAGCAGCGTGGCTTGTCAAGCATGTCATCCCAGGCAGACAGACATTGGATCCCCTTAGAATGACACCAGTAATTAAGCCAATTATTAAAGCTGATCATTTTGTCTCTGTATTGTGGCATCATTCTTGGTGAGGGTAGGATACTGCTCAGGGTCATACTGGCCTGGGCTACATAATCTGAGAGCTCCTCTATGTCTCTTTTCATGTAGTCCAGGGAGGTACGTCTCAGGTCGTTCACACCGGCATGGACAATGCCTTCACCCTTTATGGGAGTAGAACCAACAACCTTCTGTATCAAAAGCAAGCACACAGCCTGTTGTGCTATTAGCACTAAACTTCTCTTCCCCTGCAGCTCTCAGCTCCTTGTAAAATCTGCTCAATACTCAACTGCATCTCAACTTCGCAGCACAAGAAGTCTGGAAAAAGCCAAATTTATTGGGGTGGGTCAAAAGGGCAAAAACCAGGGACACATTAAACATTGCTTGTATAATCTTGGAAAGCTGCTAGAATAAAATGCTGTGTTACCACGGTACCACCATACATTTTACTGCCAAAGTCCCTGTGCAAAAAAGAGTCAGAACATACCACTATGCCAAATCACCTGCTTTGTGAAAGATAAATGCTGTGTTACCACGGTACATTTTACAGACAAGGTCCCTGTGCAAAACAGTCAAGAGCAACATACCACTACGCCAAATCAGCTGTTTTGTGAACGAGAGGAAGACTGAAACTTAAATGGCTATCATTTAATTAATTCAGTTCTCACCATAGCTGTCAACCTCTTAGCACAAAACACCTGGACAAACCCAGTAATGAGGGAATACAGCCCTCAAACATATTCAGTGAATTCAGTTCTTGCCATAGCTGTCAACCTTAGCACAAAAAACCTGGACAAAGCCACTAATAGGGTGTTACAGTCCAAAAATAAGGAAAAATTTCAAATAGTCATCTTATAAACTTAAAAAATTGCTATAATAAAAGGTTGTGTTACTATATATTAATTGCTAGAATAAAACATTGTTTTACTATGTATTTTCTGAAGACTATGAAGTCTGAAATTCAAATGCCTGTCAATTTTACTTCTGATGGAACAAAAACAATTTTCAGCAGAGGCCCAGGGAGAAATACTGTAGACACGTCTTTGTAAAATGGCAGGATACCAGAGCAAATCCACACAAACACAGAGATAAGTTTGAGACTCCACAAAGAAGGCACCACAGCCAAGAATCAAACCACAAATCTTGTAGCTATGAGGCAACAATACTGCCACTGCACCATCAAATATGTAAGAAATTAAACATTCAGAAACCTGAAGTCTGAAATTCAAATGCCTGTCAATTTTATTTAACATTTGTTAATCAGGGCTGTCTGACTTGGAACAAAAAAACAATTTTCAGCAAAGGCCCAGGAAGAAATAATGCAGACATGTCTTTGTAACATGGGAGGACACAGAAGCAAACCAACACAAACACAGGGAGAAGATACAGACCCCACAAAGAAGGAACCCCAGCCAAGAATCAAACCTGAGAACCTGCAGCTGTGAGGCAACAATGCTACTACTACACCATCAAATATCAAGCAAACAGACCCCACAAAGAAGGATCCCCCAACACTGCTACTACTACACCATCAAATATCAAGCAAACGACCCAACAAAGAAGGAACCCCAGCCAAGAATCAAACCTAAGAACCTGTAGCTGTGAGGCAACAATGCTGCTACTACACCATCAAATATCAAGCATTGCAGCATTTACAAACAACAGATATTATGAGGAACAGATCAGATCAAATATGAGGCAAAAATCTGCAATTTTTTTACAAATGGTGGTGGGTAGGGAACTCAAGTCTTTAACACCTGCATACAGGGTACAGGGTTCAAGCTTGAGGTATTCCCTACCACACCACCTGGGGCATTTTCACACACACACACACACACACCATCCTACATTCAGATAGGCACACACTTCCCTACCAGTCCCACCCACCATTCTAAACAGTACTAATTAACACACTTACCTGTCCTTGCTGCCCATTCTCCATGCGCAGTAGTCTGGACTACTGCGAAGTCTGCAAATTTAAAATTTTTTTCTTTTTTCTTTTAATTTCTTTTTAGCTCTTTTGTTGAGGGGGCTGCAGTCTGGCAGTCCAATAGCACGGGCCACCCCTGGTGGAGATACTCTCTGCTACTCAGGACTATCCCAGGTTTCCCACAGATAATTTTCACAAACAGTGAGTTTTGGATTATCTTGGATCTATTCACCACATCATCCTACAATTTGGTTGAATTGGGCTTCACTCGGCATATACGATAACAAATCTCTTTCGTTTTATGTTTGGAAGCGGAAGCCATGTTGTTTTTTTATATACAAGGTACTGTTTCAATAATTGTTTGGGCTGGAATCATTTTATTCAGTGTTTTCCTGGTCAATCTGTTTGTATGATTAATACTGGGTCTTAGGACACGCTTATGCCTGCATTTAAACAAGCCCAACATTATTTTTTCACAGCTTTTTTCATTTCTCTTGTTGAGGGCATAACCTCATGGCGCAAACATCTATATGCGACTAAATATGCGAGCGAGCGTTTTCTTCATGGATGTGTAGCTGTTTTTGGCAACAATCATTTTTTTTTTTTTTTTTTTGGTGGATGAATGTTGAATAACACGGAACTGGTCTTGGCTATAAAATACTGTTTGGAGATTTTATTTTCCTTTATGCTTCAATAGGCTTATTCAAATGCCAGAAATATGTAGACCTGGATGTATTCACTGGGAATCTAACTAACTTTGGACATTGTAACTACAAGCTATATGGCTCTAATTAACCAGGTATATTTGCTGGCATCAATGCCGGTTTCCAGCTACTGATTATATGAGTTTGGGGCTATAGTTGTATGGAACTGGGCGCAGAAACATCGTGTCTGGAACAAATTTGGTTACTGCAGGGACAAAACCCTGTTTCTTACCAGCGGGACTACTATTGGATTTTACACATATATTGAATGTTATAAATGCACTGAAAATAGCCTCTATGGTCATTCAATATTTAAGAGTTATAATTTCATGTACTATAACTAGTTGCATGTTGATGTCATCATAAGTAGATTTTTATACACTTGCTGTCACTGTATGATTAAGCGATTATTTATTTAATTTAAACATAACCAAGATGTTGATTTGACAGTCTGATACCAGTCTGATACCAACTGAACTAGACTGAGTTATACTAAGCTAAACTGGCTAAACTGTTTCCTAGGGTTGGATAACACTTTTGTCTACTTATTTTACCTTTATATGATTGTTCACATCTTTGATTACCCCATGAACAATATTGATGACCTTCATTAAGGATGTTGGTGGTTATTGCCACACTCAGGTACTAATTTAGCTGAATTCAGCCCTCACAGGCTGATCTGATCACATTTTCAATAGGGTCGAACAACACCAGCATACTGCGGACTATATTTTGGTGCCAACTATAATGTCCTATTTTTTAATGAATGATAAATAATCACAAAGATTATTTTTTGGTTTTGATGGGACATTATACCCAGTATTCTAAATGTAAGAATAATGAAACAGTTCTTTTTTGATACAAAGTGGCACGAGGCCCTTAGTGAACAAGGGACAGAAGCAGACTGTTTTGGGGGGGCTTTTATACCATGAGAGTCTTCATGGGGGCTAAACTCCAATATAGTACACTTTCATACAAACATTCTCACTACATGATGTTTGATTATTAGTTCTTTTAAGGAACATTCTGAGTATTTATGCTTGTATATACTTAACAACCTGATCAGGATTCTGTCTGGCATTAATATCTGAAGCGGATTCTATTTTTTATTTGTGCAAGTTTGAGGCCAGAGCTTATCGGTCACTACTTATTTATAATTAGGTTTATTGGCATGATTTTTGGTAAGTGCCAGGACTGCCTCTCTGATATGTCGGTTTATTGCTATTAGACTGGATACACAGGGTTATCAGGTCAGTTCTCTTGACAGCTTATAGCATATACCCATTATATAATATTTTGACTTTTTTCCTATGTACAGCAACATACACATTTTGGGATCTGAATAGATCCACAATTTCTACAGGTTATGGTCATGGATCTAGAAACAATACTTCAGGGGCTTTATGCCGACAAAAATGACATTGGTGTTTTTGGTATATCAACCCAGAATGGTATTCCACAACAAACAGATCCAGTTGACGGCTGCAACATTGCTTTTCATAAACTTCTCCAAAGCACACAACAACACCAGAAAGTCAACATATCAGATGGATACTCTCCGTCACTGCCAAAACAGAAATGCTTGCTGGCACAAACTCGAATAAGGCACACAAGTAATCCAACACGATTTAATCACCCACGAAGAAGAGCAACAATGTTTCTTACAAACACTTGTGACAGTTAAGTGCTTTCATCCGCATAAATGCAGACTTCTTCAGAACTACTGAAAACATAACAAAACAGTTCTTTTAAAAACTTTTTGGCGCCAATATTCATTCAAACATTTAAAGTGACAGTGCTCACATACTAACAAGTAAATGATACTATAATGCCTATATGTTTACGAACTATTATATACATATACTTTAATACATAACTAAGTTATCAATATTAATATGATATTAATATAATAATAAAATGTATTTAAAATAAGATTTATATTAAAAATTGTTAGTAAAAAATTATGTAAAAACATATGAATGAACTGATATATATGTTCCATAAATATATATTACTAATATTTTTGTGTAATAAATATAATACTGTGATAAAATATACTTCATTTATTAAGAAACTCAGAGTGTAAAAAGGAAAGGCTTTATAGAAATAAAATCATTAATACCCGGTGCATTTGTAGCTTCTGTCAGCACTTGCCAGGTACTTTCCTTTTTACTTAAAAGTGCTTTGAAATTACCTCCCCTATTGGAAGGCAAAACCTGGTCTATAATAGCAAAACTGAAACTATGCTCATAAGCTTATTTTCATAAACTTAGTAAAAGCATGAAAAGTTTGAGAACAGATATATGGCATTTGAGGCTTTTTAAAGCATACCTGAATAAGGAAATAAACCCCAGGGGTCTGAGAATTAAAACCCAACCTTTAGTAAGATTGATGAAACCTTGACCAATGAATGCTATCAAGCCCAACAACAGGCATCTATAAACTTTGTTCGAATTTTAAGTTCTTATTATGAATGAACCATTGAAACTAACATTAAAGAGGTTGGTGACCTGTGTGGGGAAGTGAAAATTTATGAGGGACACTCACAATTTTCTATATGCCTCAATAAGCTGTCAAAAGAACTGCTGGTGTTTGAACAAAAAAAAACAAAAAATTCAATAGAGATCTAACTGATTACCAGAGGGGATGACCTTTTGACACTACTAAAAATGTCAGATTTATGGATACTAGACAGAACCCTGGTAGGAACAAAAAAAAGACCCAGATCAGTATTGAAGGGGTCTCACACATACAGCAGTACATCAGCGGAGGATTCCTCCACTACAGACACTGAAGGGACTAACACTGTGGAATCCCCAGTTTCCAAGAAATCTAAAAATCAGACCCATCCTTTAAACACATTAGGAGGAGGGGTGGGAGAAAACATAGAAGGTACAAAGATAGATACAATCGAGGGTCTTCTACAAACATTTATGAGACAATAGATTGTAACATTTTGAAAATTTCTAAAACTGTTTAAACAGAGGACCAAAAGAAACTTTTGAATAAATGTTTGAACTTTGTTCCTGTTTTTTTTGTTGTTGAATCAGATATAGTTAATGATATTAATGACTTTTGCCACAGGATTAACATCAAACTTTTCTTTGGGTCTAGATCAAACTCTCAAAGATCTAATAAATTCAAATTTCATAAATCCAATTTTGTACCACCTGTGAATTGCAATGTAGCTGCCTTTCAACAAGTAGTACTCAGGGATATACACTTTAAGTTAGATCAGTTTACTCCCTTGAAACACAATCTATCTATCTATCAATGAACAACAGGCATTGCAACAACTTAGGGACAACAAAAATATTGTCATTACCCAGGCTGACAAGCGTGGGGCCATAGTTATAATGGATACGGATTATTATCTGGGGGAGGGAAATGGACAATTGTCCAACCCTTCCCATTATATGAAGATGCCTATTGACCCCACTCCAAATTTCAAGCAGGAAATTGATGATTTTTTGGATCTGGCTGGATCAGAGGGTATCATATCTGATACGGTGAAGACACATCTTATGGTCCAAGATCCACAGAAACAAACATTATATCTTTTGCCTAAGATACATAAATGCCTTAACAAACCTCCTGGAAGACCGATTGTATCTGGCCTAGGTTCTTTGATTGAACCACTATCTGAGTTCCTTACATTATATCTCAAACCACTACTTGGCTTAATTTGTGCCAGAATACAGGATACCACACAATTTTTACAAATAATTTCTGACAGCCAACTGGAACCTGACTGGCTACTCTGCACCCTGGATGTCAAGGCCTTATACACCAATATACCACACTGGGCTGGTTTGGAAGCCCTTAACTTTTGGCTGGACAAAGCCCAACTATATCCGGTAGGCTTTAACACACTTTTGGTCTGCACAGCTGAGCATGTTCTCAACAAAAATGTTTTCCATTTTCAGGGAGAATGTTACTGGCAGCTCAAAGGTACTGCTATGGGAGCATCTTTTGCTCCTATATATGCAGACCTGTTTATGGGATACATTGAGGAACATCTCATTTATGACTCCACACACAATCTATATCTTGAGAAACTTGACATTTGGCGTAGGTATCTGGATGATTGCTGGTTGGTTTGGCGTTTGGATGAGGAATATTTGGCGGAATTCGTATTGTATCTCAACCAGAATAAATGGGGCATTGAATTCACGTTAACTTGCGACAGGTCTGAAATTAATTTTTTGGATGTTACTATAACTTGGAATCCAGATAACACTTTACAAAGCAGAACATTTTGCAAATATTCCCAGTATAATAACTTATTACATGCAACGAGTATGCACCCCAACCACATTATCCAAAACATACCCATATCTCAATTCCTCATGATTTGCAGAATTTGTTCCTCAGAAAATGACTATGAAAAATCCCAACAGGATCTGGTTAACAGGTTTAGAGCTAGGGGTTACAATGAGCTGGACATCCAGGGTGCTCAACATGTGGCCTCCAACTCAACCAGAACCTCACTTCTTTCATATCGTGACAAAACTCATACTGAACAGGATGAATCTATTCGGTTCATCACAACATTTGGACAAAATATTACCTTAATCAGGAATGTTATGTCCAAACATTGGAACATTCTTATTGCTAATGATGAACTTACACCTCTGATTGGTGATGTATGTAAGTATGGATATAGAAGAAGGAGGACATTTTTTCACATTTCAAAAGGGTAAGCTTGGCTGGAGCCATACATCACCAATTAACCATGACAGGTGACAAATTATGGTACACTTACAACTGTGGTCATTGCTTATCATGTCCATTCATTTTTACATCTAAACAGTTCACCAGAATAAATTTTTTTGGCAATTGTAATAGTGATTAGGTGGTGTACCTTGCAACATGCACATGTGGTTCATTTTATGTTGGACAAACATCTCGACCACTTTGTTTACGTATGTCTGAGCATCGTAGTGACATACGAACCATGAGAGAGACCAATGCTCTATACAGACATTGTTTACACCACAACTCGGCCAGATTCCAGTTCACTATTATTGACAGAATTCTTGGTGACAGATCCAACAAGCAAGGATGGCACTCAATCCTTACTAAAGAAGAGAAGTATTGGATCATTAAACTGGGTGCTGAGTTTTCACCCGGTTTGAATGACCATTTATAATATTATGTGTTTTATTTTTATTTTATTCTTCATTTGTTACAGTATATATTAATAATGTGATTTTATTGCATGCGTTTTTATTCTCTTTTCATTCTCTGCACAGGAAACAATTTGAATGTTGGGAAGATCACTTTGGGAAGAATCCTATTGGATGGTTCATGTTATATACATATATATATGTGTGTGTGTGTCACTTCACAGTTGTAACTACTTTCATTCCCACTGAGGAAAGCCTGTTGGCTGAAACCGGTCTGGGATGTTTATTATACTTAAATAAAATACTTATGTATTTAATTTATTAGTCTCATTTGGTGCTTTTCACTGTATTTGGTGCTGGCATTTTTTGTCTACTTGTATCAGTTCCTGCCTTGCACCTGGTCCTACTTGCAGAGAGTTTTTTTCTGATTCTGGAGGCAAACCAATACGGGTTGAAGTAATTGAACTTGTATGGACGTGTCCATTAATGTGCTTATTTAAATATGCAAAATGTTATGTTAATTAGGCAATGTAATGTTCAAGAGCTAGCCAGTTAGGCGGGTGCACGGCAAGTGCGCTTAGTAGACCCAAAAAAAAGAAAAACTGCCAGCACCAAGGAGGATCCAAAATTAGTTTTATTGGAACTGAAACTAGACCGGTTTCAGCGGCAAGGCTTTCATCAGTAGTGCAGTGAGAAAAAGCAATTCTGCATGATCTTATATAATATTAGTTAGTGGATTCATGTGACATCACTTCCTGAAATAGTAAAACACTGTACTCTGTATTATTGTAGTACACCAGGACCTGATAAGGAATATGAGCAAATTAGGCACCCCTGATTTTAAGGTTCTGTGTCTCTGATTCTCCAATCTGGAGGTTGAGCGGTATGTTTACAATCATCTGCAAACTTAGTCAGCCATAGACTACTGACATTTGCTTTGACCTCTGAGAAGTGAATGCCAAAGAAGAGTGACCCAAGGACTAAATCCTGGGGTACCCCACTAGTGATATGTCTTCTGGAGGAGATATAGCTTCCTCCCTTAATTTCCTAGGTTCCAGTTGTGATCTAAGTTGCTATCAGATGAGCTACATAAAGGTTAACATTGAACTTGAAGAGTTTATCTATGATGCCTGAATGGTGAATGCTATTAAATGTGTTTTGAAGTTTAATATGTGGTGTGTACTGATTTGTCTTCATCCATTGATTTAGTAACCTTCTCAAAGAAGTAAGCGAGGCTAAGTAGGCAGGGTCTCCCCTCGATGAAGCAAAACTGGCTTGGATCTTGGATATTGCCCTGAGGACTTGTTCTTGGGAGATTTAAAGGGGAGGTGTAGATGCAGGTATTTGATCTGAGAATATAGGAGGAAGTGGGAGGATGAATTTTGAACTAAAGGTGTCTAGTAGTAAATTGGCTATTTCTTCTGGGTCATAGAATGTGATATCATTTACTATTAACTCTACACCACAGTGTGCATTGTTGCAGCAGATTCTAACATAGTTAAAGATGGCTTTGGGAGTATCTTTCACCGGGGTAACTATTTTACCTCATATCTGACTTTGGTTGATTTGATAAAGCTCTGGAGTTCTCTGTTAAAGTTTAGTATGGGCATTTTTAGAATCCTGAGCATTTCATTTTTGCATGCAATGATTTTCTTCTTTTATTATAAATCCTATTTATATTCAGGTTTTACCATAACATTCTTGCATTTGGTGTTGTATTTTCCTCAGAGGGAATAGACACATCTATGCAGCTGTTTACATGGGCATAGCATTTGACAGTAGAGGATTTAGCATAAGCAGTGGGGTAACCATGTTGAAAGGGAATTCTGAATTTAGTCAAGTCATCACTCAGTTTTAAAGATTAGCCTTTGCATAATCTCTGAATAACATTGTATTGGACAATACTTCTGGCTTCAGTTGTATGGTAAATATGACTTATTTATGGTTTGATTTGATGAGGGAGGAAGTGGCAATTGCTGGGGAGCAAAGCTGCCTCATATTGCTAAGGACCAAGTCCAGGATTTTATTGCCCAATGTTTTAAAATGCCTCCCCATGTTTGTTTATGTAGCACAATATGGGAGGATCATTGAATATCCTCTACAATCTGCCTGGTGGACTGTCATTTCCTTTGCTTACATTTTTATGGCAGAAGAGTGCCAGCTACCCTTCTAATTATAAAATAAAGTTGAGTATTAAGTATGATTTTATTGCATTTTAAAACTTGTTTACTCTGAAAATTCAGTGTGTCCAATGCAGTATGTGTTTCCAACTTTAGAACCTCCTTCATTTCATGGATTGCCTCCACTGTTCTTGGTCTCTGACTTCTACTATGTAGCAGTTAGGCAATAATGCACATTGCAATTTCTTCCATGGGGATCAAAACTCGCAAATATTGTTTCAGTCTTCCTTATCAGCAGGCCCATTGGTAAACCATATTGCTTCACAAAAGTATAACACAAGAACATTAACAGTTCTGTGACCTTACTCCCCCCCAAAAACATATATATATATATATATATATATATATATATATATATATATATATATATATATATATATATATATATATATTTTTTTTTTTTTATGTATATATATATATATATATATATATATATATATATATACTGTGTGTGGATATATATATATATATATATATATATATATATATATATATATATATATTATATATATATATATATATGTATACATACATATTATGTGTATACATATATATATATATATATATATATATATATATATATATATATATATACACACACACACACACACACACACACACACACACACACACATAGTATATATATATATATATATATATATATATATATATATATATATTTTGCATGCCATTGGAACAAGCATAAGATTAAGTCTGACATTTGGTTTTCTTGACGTGCATTTACAAGTCACTTTCAATCAGCATGGATTTATACCTCCATTTATTGAACTTCCATTACATACATAGGTTCTGTTTGCCTTTCCCACATACTGAACAGTCTGTTTAATTTCACATTTGCTTTTGTTTCCTGCTTTGCCTCTTTAGTTTCTAGCCACTGATTTAGAACCAGTGAGAAAAAAGATTGATTCACTGAAGATTGAACTTCTGAATTTAAACACAAAAATGGACTACCTGAAGCCAAAGATAGGCGAACTGTTACTAGAAAGAAAAGTCCTTCTGCAAGAAATACAAGACAATAATGAACATTTTCTGAAGATTGTTACTGAAAACCACGGGTTAAAAACTGAAAGATGTGATCTCATAAACAATATTATTGAACTGGAGTGGGAAAGGGCATTACATGCTGAAGTAAAAGAGGAAACAGATGCCATACTTAATCAGTACATTCAGAAAATGGCCATTGAAATGGATGCAAAGGAGGACATCATCAGTACAATTTTATTCCAACTGAATGCATCTGAAAGAAACAATGAAATACTAAATGAAATTCTGAAGACAGCTACTAATGAAAAACAAAACCTGACTGCTGAAAACGATGAATTACAGAAAGAAAACAGTGAGATGCTTTTAGCACTGGAAAACGCTAAAATGGAAACTGAAGAAAGAAGCATACAACTGGCATCTCTTATAACAGAAATAAAAGACATGAATTTACATCTGCATACTACTGCACGTGAAAAACAGGATTTGATTGTTCAAAGGGATAACCTGCAACAAGCTAACAGCAAACTGCTGTTAACATTAGAAATGTGCAAAAGAGATAAAATAGAGATGGAAAGACAATCGCAGTCAGTTGTCAATGATAAAGAAACACTGATTTTGGAAAGGAATGATTTGCAGTGCCAAAACAGCAAACTGTTATCAAAACTGAAATCACTTCAGAAAGAAAAAGAAAACATGAATGGAAATTTGTTTACAATAACCAATGAAAATCAGAAGTTGATCAATGAAAATGACGACCTGCAACATATTAATACTAAACTAAAGTTAACAGTGGAAACATTCAAGGAAGGACAAGCAGCAACGGAAAACACATTGATGGAAATTATCGATGACAGAGATACATTGATTGAGGAACTGAATGAACTGAAGTACAAAAACCAAGAGCTGTTATTCCAAATGAAGTCATTTCAGAAAGATAAAGAAGACATGAGTACAGATCGCCTTGCACTCACCAAGGAAAATCAGGACTTGATTAAGGAAAGGACAGAGTTGCAAAACCATTTCAGTGATATGCACCTGGCACTGGAAACAGAAATAAAAGAAAAGGAAGACATGAACAAACATTTTCAAACTGTTCATGAAAAACAAAATGCCATCAGTGAAACGGATGAGCTGCAACATGATAAACAATTATTACCTAAAGAAATAAACACAGACCTGGAAAGACAGCTGCCGACAGTTGTCAGCAACAAGCAAGAAATTAGTGTGGAAAATGACATGCAAAGCAAAGACAGTGAGGTCCTGCTAACACTGCAATCACTCACAAAAGATGAAAACGACACGACTACAGATATGCTTAGATTAACAGATGAAGGTCATAGTTCAACTGACACAAATGACATGCAAAACAACAATGACATGCTCCTGTCATTGAAAACAGTAATAAAAACGGTGGAAGACCTTATCAAAGGTTTGCAGACAACTGACGAAGAAAAACAAGATGTGACCACAGAAGGGGATACCTTGCAAGATAGTAACAATGAATTACTGCTAAGAGAGGAGACACTTAAAACAGAAAATAAGGAGCTGCCTAGACAGCTGCAGGTAGTTCTGAATGAACAAATATTGCCCGTGGAAAACAATGATCTACAATACAAAAACAATGAGCTGCTGTTAACCTCGAAAACATTTCAGAAATTAAATGAAGACCTGAACAGAAATCTGCATACGGTCACTGAAGAAAAACACAAATTGATTACTGAGCTGAATGAACTACAAAACAATAACAGCAACCTAGTCCTGGCATTGGATACAGTAATAAAAGAAAGGGAAGAACTGAATGTACGTCTGGAGGTCACCGTGCATGAAAAAGAAAATGTAATCAAAGAAAGATACATTACAACACGCGAACAGTGAGCTACTTACACCTTAGAAGCACCCTTGGACACTCTTCAGCCAACTAAGCTCTGTGTGTAACACTATAGTACATACAACTAGATAGGTAGGAGTTTGAAACCCAGTACTGGAAACTGTAGTACTATATGTATATTGAGTGATGCATAATCCATGCGGAGTTTGGTTATGTTGTTTTAAGGCCTGTTGACCCCCTCCCTATGGCATTACATCACAGGGCATGTTGATGTCATCCACCTTAGATGCACCATTTTAAACTCTGTAGGCCGTACCACTCCACTGCACAATGTATTGCAAAATGACTAGATGTTTGCCACATATATGTGGTCAATGTCTCATAAAAAAGGGTTTCTGTCAAATCATTGTCAAATAATTGAGGGTTGATGTCAGAAATATTGACAGACATATGCATTTCATATGTCATACACTACTGAAAGGTCATGCTAATGCAAAACCTGCTACCCTATCAGTTGTCTAGGTATGTAAGAGAAATATGTGAAAAGTGTTCCTATATTTTGTGAGTGTATCCCACAATTAATGAAGGCTTTGCCCAGGTTAATTGGTATATGTTGTTGTGAGGTATGTCTCCAGTAGATAACCACCATGGTGCATGCAATAGGTATGTAACACTATAGCACAGACAACTAGATAGGTAGGGATTATAATCTGAATACTGCCAAATGTGTGAGTGTATGTGCTTGTGTATGCATATCCCCTGTAGCAGTATGGCTGTCATGCCTATGTGTGTGTATGTGATGGTTATACCATTTAGTGTGCCTGTTCCACACTGCTAACTCTTCCATTGGCAACTTATTCAGGGCCTACCGATGTCATCCACCTTAGAAGCGAAGTTACACATCTGACAAATCAATACCACTGTTGGCGCATGCAATACTTATGTCGGTATGTAGTATAGTTAACTAGATAGGGAGGTCTTCTAAACACAGAAGTGCCCACTCTGTGTGCATGTGTGTTTTAATGCATGTCGACATGCAGCATTGTGTATGCATGTGTGTGTGTGTGTATGTGTGCGTGTGTGTGTGTGTGTGTGTGTGTGTGTGTGTGTGTGTGTGTGTGTGTGTGTGTGTGTGTGTGTGTGTGTGTGATGATTATAAAATTATTAGGGCTTGTCAAACCTCCAGTGGTAATCCTTACACCACCTGCATATGTCAACTACCTGAATAGTAGTGGCAGACATACCTACACTATATAGGCTCTGTGGCACTTACATCATGTATATAGCAACAACATAGGTAAAACTAGCCAGGTAGGGGTTGTACTCCCAACAATGATAGTCCATGGTTGGTGTGTGTGTGTGTGTGTGTGTGTGTGTGTGTGTGTGTGTGTGTGTGTGTGTGTGTGTGTGTGTGTGTGTGTATATATGTATATTCCCTTGCAGTGGTGTAACTGTGTTAGGGTCACCAGCATACTTCTCAAACCATCATAGAAGGACACCTGGTCCTGGATAAAGCCATACAGAAGAGTTGGACAAAGGCTAAATACTAGGCTCAATCTTTACATAGTGCCATGACACACATAAGAAGTAGACAGCATAACAGGTTGTGCATTGGCATGCATCCCCTGAAGGTTATGTGTTGTGACCTGACAATAAACATGATCATTCTTTAACGTTGCTCTGTCATGTTTTGCCACATATATTCCACAAAACCACAGTGTCATGGGGAATGGAACAAACATATGTGGCAAACATCAGGACATTTTGCAAAATTATGTAGAGGAAAGAGGTATGGCCACCATGTGTTCCACCCTGCAGGTTGCAGTCAATGTTTGGCCAGGTGTCACCTGTGACAATGAGTCAAGCAATACAGAAGTCCCCAGAGTGTAGGACAACAAACATACCCTTAACGTTATCTACTAGTTGTATAAATCAGTTATTTCATATCAGAAGCACCTGACTGTTATGACAAATAGCATGAGCAAAGGTAATTTGACTCCAAGAAGTGGTCATATTATCAAACCCAGGGAAGTCCTGTCAGTTGCAGCTCCCATGTGTATGGTATGTCCTGGCAACTGTCATGGTACTGCAAGATGTGTAACAGTCCATATTTGATAAGATGGCAAACCCAATCTGTGTTGCATATGTATGTGCAATATGTAGACCTGTGGAGGTCCTGTAATTAGCTGCTACACACAATGACCCACACTTAAGTAGGCATGAATGCTAACTGCCACCACTCACATATGTAGGTACTGTCCAAGGCTGTGTCCACTGTACATAGTGTGCTTTCTGTCATAGACACACAAACTACCTTTACTATGGGATTGTACAGTGGGTATGGAATGGTGCCAACATCCTGGACTCAAGCTAAATGCAGACAACAGTACCATCATACTATATGACATGGACATGACCACACTATGTCTCACATCAACGGCTACCCCATTAACACACAGACAGTGTTGACAGACCTGGGTACTCAGGAGGATAACACTGTCACATTCAGGCAAGTAGTGTCAGTGGTCAGAAAAGGCTTGTACATGGTTTACCACATCGGTAAAGGGACTGCATCCAAGCAAAAGGTGGAAGTTACCTCTGTTAAGTCCTCAGTCATTACTGCAATGCATTATCAGCATGGCCATTCTGGAATGTACCTATGCAGACAACAGCATCAAGTGGAAAGGCTAAGTTAACACCCAGAAATGTTATCCATGGCCTTCAACACCTGTTGCACGCAGACATCCCAGATTCAGTATCGCCCTACTCTGTATCTGACAGGTTTACCACAGGTGGGCTGTGGCATGCCTAGATGATAATGTTGTGCTCAGCCCTTCAACATCTGTCTCATATATGTAAGCATAACTCTGTAAGCATTACCAGCACAGCAGGCCAGGATCATATATGAGACAGCAAAATTATCTGCCAAAGAAACATGTTTTTCTACTACAGGCTGCTCTTTTTCAGGAAAGCACACCCCATTCATGTCAAACATAGTACCATGCAAACTGTCCTCATCTGCATCGAGGTTGAGGCAAGTGACACACTCCACCATATTGCATACGCATGCTGTCTTTCACCAACAGGTACTGTCATGTGTCTGTTTCCAGTGTAGACACTGAATGACCTGTCTTGGTATTAGGCTATAATGCCAACCTTCTACCCAGTGTCATCCTCAGGGATTATGTCACTGTGACATGCACAGCAATCACAGACCCCACATTGCTGTCACTGCTGCACAACTGCAAGCCATGCTCCACTATGGTAACACACACACACACACACACACACACACACACACACACACACACACACACACACACACACACACACACACACACACACACTGAACCCAGTCAGTGACCTAAACTGCCTTGTGGACATCTCACATGTGTATCGCACACAAACAATCTGCATTGGAATGGACACCCTGTCAACATCAGGCAGGGTAGCTACCTAAACCTTTGCAGGCGTAACCTGGTCAACTGGATGGTTAACAGCACATACACCCTTGGGATACCACCTGTGTCCCTGTTGGATGGGAACATCAGCTGCTGCCTTGCATATGCATGTGCTAACATGTGGTCTAGGCATATGTATGCTCATGGCCTATAGCCTAGTGACCTGAGATGGTACCAAGACAACCAGACATGGCCAGACTGTTGTGACAGACTGTGCTGTTATGTGTCCACAGACATCACTGTCATTAACCGCTGGGTGTCCCCTATGGGCAATGTTACTATAACATGTCATCCAACCTACATCTGACAAATAGGTGAGTGCTACCACATGTGTATGTGGACATTCCAGGAACATCTGGGTACACAATAACAGAGACAGTTGCATATGTGGTATAGGGTGACCTCCTCATGGGTGACTGACATCTGCAGTACCCAGATGTTTGCAAAATGGGTACATGTGTCTGATAGATATAGGCCCCCCTGCCAGACGAATGTGTATTCCAGCACACCAGGTGGACAATACATGATGGTTGTGCACAGAATTTGAGGAATGTGTCTGTGACATGCCAGACCCCTGGGGACACAGTAATGGTACATGAATATCTGGTACTGTATCCATTCCCTTACTTTGCATGCTCAGTATGTGTGCACTGCTGCTGCGCCAGAGCCAGCATCCCCCCACTACTGATACCTATAACCTGCTGTACTGCTGCAGGGGCTCACCAAGTATGCTAGCCATAGGTGTCAGGCATTCATATACAGGTGTGGGGTAGATACTGACCTAGCCAGAATATGTCAGAAATGGTTAGGGAGACCTGGACAATCTGTGAAATAATCCTGTATCACATTGGCAGACTGAGATGGGCTCAAGGATGGTACATGATGTGATATGCCAGCTGTATCCATCAGTATGTACTGTCAGTGTGAGACCCCCTGCACTGGCCCAGTAATAAAGGAGCCTCAGTCATCACTACACCACCAGTTAGGGATGTACATAATGGGAGGATGACAAATACACACACAGTAAAGTGCAATTACCCTTCAGAGCACACAGAGATCACAGTCTGTCTTGGGCTGGTTTCTCCCTCTCTTCAGATCCCCAGTAAGACTCTCCACTGGTGCAGCTATATGGTTAACATCACAGTACAGTGCTTAAGCCAAAACATCCATCACCCTCTCTGTCCGACCTGTGCTTTGTGTCCCTGCCCAAGTAGTTGACCCACACACTTTGAGATTTGATTTATGAAACAAACACACACACACTCCTGGGAAATGCTAGCACAGGTTTACCATTTATGGCCCCTTTTTTCAACACTTAAAGGTAGTTCCAGCTGCCACAATCCAGCTCTTTATCAGCTACTGTAAGGCCCTTACCAAAGGGTAACGAATCCTACTGTGTGATGTGTCTATTAGCCAAATAGTAAGTGTGACCAATACTGAGCCTATTTGCTATGGGCTATGCAGTGTCACTGATTACACATGCGAGTACACTAAGAGCTTACTTAGTTCTATACAGACCAGACACAATTACAAGGTTTACCTATATTTAATAATAACTAATAAAGGAACAAGACAATACTCAAGCAATACAGTAACTACAGAGTTCAGACTCACAGGGAATAATTTCAGACAACATTGCAGGCAGTCTAAGATAATTACAGCAAACATCTATGGTAATAGGTTCATAGGCTCATAGGATGATACTAAGGCCTAGCCAAGTTTTTGCCCATGTTCCTTCAAAGTCAGCACCTGTTTCCCCTGTCCAGCAGGGACACAGGTGAGATTCCAGGGGTGTATATTCTGTTTCCCATCCATTCGTTCAGGTTCCTCTTAAAGATGCCTAGGGAGGTATTCTGCATGACATGGAGATGGACTCTATTCTACAGTCAGCAACATCTTTGGGACACAAATCTATCCAACAAATAAGTTCTATTCATGTCACAGACCAGGTTAAGGCCTTGCATGCAGGTTGCGTGAGTTTAGTTTGTCTTACGGATATGCAGCAACTCCATTAGGGCTGGGTCGGACATGGCCTTGTATGCCAGACAAAGGTCACCTTGAGGAGTCTGTATGACACAAAGTAGTGAGATAAGGCTTTTAGACTACCTGTGGATGGTAGATTTTTGAGGTCCTGAATTCTCCTGGTGAGGAAGCTCTGTGGTCTTTCCAGCTGCTGCATGTGCTTTGTGAGGTACATGCTGAATGGGGTGCTGTACTTAATAATGGGCCTTATAAGGGAAGAATACAGGGAAGTTATCACCCCCTTGTCCTTGGATGAGATACTCATACTTATGAGATGGGCCATGTTTGACGCTTTATATACAATGGAAGCAACATAGTGGTCAAAAGTCAGGCTGCTATCAGTCTGGGTGCCCAAATCCCTCACAAATGACTGTGTGCTTAGAACATTATTAATGTGATAATTTGTGGGGACATCACTCTTCCCAAAGGGGATGATAATGCATTTGTTTGTATTCAGCTTGAGGTCATGTTTCTGGCGCCCGTCATTTGTTTGGGTGAGACCCTCTTGGAGGATCTCCACATCACTAGGGGAATTGATGACAGCTCCCAGTTTGCAGTTATCTGCAACCTTGGTCAGCCATAGCCCACTGGTTTTGGCCTGCACCTCAGAAAAGTATATCCCACATAACAGAGGCCACAAGAACAAACTGAGGGGTACGCCACTTGATACGGGTCTCCTGCTTGAGGTGGCTTTCCCTATTTTGACTAGGTGGGTTCTATCAGTGAGAATGTTAGCTACCCATCTAGTAACATACAGACTGATGCCTAGTTGAGAGAATTTATCTATTATGCCCAAGTGGGGAATAGTGTCAAAGGCTTTGGTCAGGTCAAGGTAGGTGGTGCACACTGTCTTTCCCTCATCCATGGCTTTGGCGACTGTCTCAAAAATGTCGACCAAATATAATAGACATGACCTCCTCTTCACAAAAACAAACTGTGTGGGATTGAGTGTTTGGAGGTTGATAATGTCCTTAATGAGGTCCATGATAATTCATTACATGGCCTTGCAGAACAGGCTAGTTAGGCTGATGGGTCTATAATTTCCTGGATTGGTGGATGATCCACCTTTGCTTAAAGGGATGAGAGTGGCTGTCCTCCACTTAGCTGGGACAAAGCTGGTAGTCAGGTTTTGATTGAATAGGGCACCTAATGCTGCTGCAAGTTCCTGCCTGAGTTCATGTAGGATGCAGCTTGGGATGTTATCGTGTCCCATAGAGGCTGTAGATTTTGCCTTTGAGAGAGCAGTGATGGCCTAATTCCTAGATATAAGAGGAAAGGGGCAGGTACTGGGAATGTCCTGATTTACTGATGGGAGGATAGAGGGGTGAAATTTTCACTGAATCTGTCAGCCAGCAGGTTTGCTATATGTACGGCATTTGTATATGTGGTGTCCTTGACCACCAGTTCTAAACAGATCTGGGTTCTACCTTTGAGATTATGGACATATGTGAAGAAGGCCTTATGATTGTCTCTAATAGATGTGGCCACTCTGGACTCGAAGTTTGATTTGGAGGATTTCACTAGTGCTCTTTTATTCTTGTTTAGGCTAAGGAGAAATTGCTTCCAATTGGGCACCTGCTCCTTCTTGGTCCTGGACAGCACATTTTATTTCTGTTATAGAGTTTATTTATTGCAGATGTCCACCAGACAGGTTTGCTCTTCCTTGAGGAGGATGATTTAGTCCTGTCAGGTATTCCTGATTCCATGCATCTATGTAAATGTTCATATAGTAATTTGGCATGGTTTTGGATACTGGTGCCAGTTCCTAGAGAGGGAAGGGGGCTGTGCAGCTGTTTATACCATCCCTCAGGAAGGTGTAATCAGCTTTGGAAAAGTGTTTTTGTTTGACTCTAGCTTGAGGGGGGGGGGGGTATGTGAGATGGTGACTTCAAACATGACCACTTTATGGTCTGATCTTACAAGAGAGGATGATACTGCAGGGATGCTGCAGTGGTTACTCATGTTGATTACTACCAAGTTTAGGATATCATCACCTCTTGTGGGAGTATTGCCTAGCTGTTCCAAAGCATTTGCATTCACAAAAATGAGGAATATCTGGCCATTTGTGTTCTAGCATGAGTAGTAGTTCCAGTCTATGTTTGGGTAGTTAAAGTCACCCAGGATCAGGGTAAAGGGTTGAATCTGGATAGATTCAAACAGATCTGGCTAGGCAGTTTGGACATCTTGGGTCAGATTTGGGGGCCAGTAGCTAGCTATAATTTGAATAGGGGTCTTGTCAATGGTTAACTGCACCTGGAGTGTCTCCTGTGCATCATACAGTTTGACCAGCCTGGAGGTGTGTATGTCTTTAATATATATTGAAACTCCACCTCCTTTGACTTTACTACCCAAAGTTTGGTGTCTGAAATATTGATAGGATGAGTAATCAGGTATGGTTGGGTTGCTCTCCACAGTTTTGAACCAGGTTTCTGTGACTATGCAGATGTCAGCATTTTCCATGGTTAAGACTGTTTGCAATGAGTGCAGTTTCATGTTTAGATTCCTAGCATTTAGCAGCATGACATTTAATTTGGGATTTGTTGCAATTGTTATGTTGGTAGTTTTAACCTCATCACTTTTCTGCCAGTATTCTCACCTCTGCAGTTTAAATAAGGCCATATTCCTGCCCATTGCCATCATTGGACCATTTTAAAAAAAGCTGAGCCAAGCTGAGCAGTGCATAAACCTGCTAAGCTGAGTTGAGTAGTGCTTAAGGTGTTAAATGCTGTACAGTTCTTATCAGTGTGGAACTCCGCTTACCTGAGCTGAATACTCCTTTGAATGGGACTTCTTAACAATGCTCAAGCCAGCTAAACAGAGCTGAGCACTGCTACATATTGTTCAGACAGGTCCTGTTTAAGCATTGGTTAGCTTGGCTTAGCAGTGCTTATCAAAACTGAGCTAAGGGCAAACAAATGTTTTCATTTAAAAAAGAAGTCAAAATTGAATATTAATTACTCATTACTGATATATTATTATTAAGTGTATATATTTTACTTAAGCAATAACCAACAATGTCAGTGTGGTATATTAAGATTTACCCATGGCTGCTGTGGTTTAATCCTGAGGGCAAAGCCCGAGTGATTAAATAAAGGCAACCATGGGTAAATCTTCCTATACCACAATGACAGGTCAGTTATTGCTATTATACAATGACATTATTTAAGATAAATATTTACTTTTCTTAAATAAATGTCTTTGCATACCATCGCCATGCTGTCCTTCCACGTTTTTCCAGTATCCAGGTGTTTTTCTAATGTACTGCACATGCATATGGGACTTGCATTCCCATGCATACCCAGTCCATCAGTGCTTTGCAGAGAAAGCAATGCAGAAAAGAAGGTCTCCATTGCTCCATTTTTGTTTTCTATTTTTCTTGTTATACACAAACATAAAATGTCAGACAGTTTAGGGGTAGGAGAGGGAGAGAATGGACGAAATACAAGGAAAATCAGGTACGTGCCTTTAGTTTTGAATAACGTACCCGATTTTCCTAGTATTTTCTCTGTCATGTCTCTCTGCTATGTCCAGAGTCCGGATTACATTTTTTTTTTTTTTTTGTTAAAAAAATATATCAAATTACAGTATATAGCAATGGAATAGAGTCAGGGAAATCGGACCATTTTCTTATATGCTAGGATTTACAATGGGCTTGCTGATTGGGCTGAAGAATCAGCATGCTCATTTTGGAATATCAGTGACCAGTCATTGTATAATTTACATGAACTCCCCCTATGAAGAAATACTGCTAGGAACCACCACGATAAAACAAAGATCCAATTTTATTTTATAAAAAACAAGCGCTTTCACGCATACAAATGCGCTTCATCAGGTTACAACTTTCACATAAAAAACGCCCATTTATATATTAAAACAGTCATCAATTAACTAAGATAATTATCAATTAACTAATTGATTATAACACAATCAATGCAGTTGAAATAACCACCAGTGTGTGTCACTTCTCTCAACAGATGCGTAAACAGTACAACCGATCATCCTTCAACATTTCACTAGAGGTACTAAAAGCACTAAATAGTTAAAATATCATATCATACAGGTCAAATAGTGACTTAGTATGAATATCAAAAAATTCACTTATTATATCAAAAATCATGAAGCGCTAATATATACATACGCGCTTGAGCCGAATAAATGAATTGTATTCTATCACTTTGAGTAACTTGAATCACATCAAATTAGCACATAAATGGAACCAACATGATTCTTAACCAGCCCATTTTATAATTCATTATCGTTCTGAGACTATAGTCAGCAAACAGACGTACATGTAAATATCAATATACAAGAACAAGCCATAAAGTATCTTTTTTAACCCATGAGTCAAGTCAATTGCTGTGAAAAAGTTATCATTTGTGTTTCATATATTTCTTAGTTTCTTATTTTCTTGATGTTTCTGTACTCCCATCGGCAAGCATATTGTAGCCGACAGACCTTCATCTTAGTATCTAATGCCCAGCACAATTAGAACAAATCCACCATGGGTTATAAAAACATGTGAATGTTCTGACATTATCTTCACGAACTCTTACAGCCGTATTAGTTCAAAACATTGTATGTAGCATTCTTGATATATACACACATCATAGCTTAATGTCGCCATTGTTTACAAATGATATAGAAACTTTTTGAATGTAAAATTTAAGTAATCAACACAGCATGGTAAGGCGGGACATAGTCCAAGCCTTCGAAACTAGCCCCAAGTTCATAAATGGTACCTCAAGAAGTAATATATTTAGTTCCTATATCAGAATAGTCCTAGCATTACAAGGCAAATGTTAATATATAATTCTACATAAACACTCAATCGCAGTTTAAGACCTCAAGATATCAAAGGTCAGAAACTGGTCAACAAACATTGTTCAACAGTTTTTAACAGATACGGCAGTGCAGATCGTTAATATGAAATGTAAACAGGTGTTTACAAAGAACTTCTCATAAACCACATGCCATTGCATATCAAAATATGACGGGAATCTATAGCCCTGACTCCAAGGCCATGAGGTGTATATCAAAAGGGATCCTAGTGAAGTAATTGCAGCTAGTTAACTAATATGGCCATGCCAATCGTTGACATATAGTGTAAAGAGATATTTAGGGTAAAAGCCCCATAAGCAACATCTCATTAGATGTCAAAGTGTAACTAAAATTTATGACACTGATTCAAGGACACGGGCTATGTGTCAATATGCATATATAGTCACTGTGTCATAGAGATCCTAGTAGAGCAGGGCGAATGTTAACAGTAGTGTTAAGCCCAGGTGGTATGTGCGCCTTTAACCTTAGTATCCACCTAAGTTCGAACATTTCTATATTGCCTAAATGATCACCCTCCCTCCTGTTGGGATTAATAACTTGTAAAACCTGAAAACTAAAACTGTGCCGAGGCCTTTCAGCACAATGTATGGCTAGAGCACTAGTATGGTTGTTCTTCTTTATGTCGTAGACATGATTGTAGACTCGATCTCTGAGTCTACGTGATGTCATGCCTACGTAGTAGCTATTACATTGGTTACACATTGCAAGGTAAATGACATTTTGTGTATTGCATGTGGCATAAAAAGTAGGTTCAAAAGTTATATTGATACCTGGAATCCTAAAGCCTTGTGTTCTGTTGATGAATTTACATATAGAACATCTGCCACATGCATAGGTACCTGTTTTTATTTGGGCTCTGATGTCAACAGGACCAATATCAAACTTCTCCTTGCATAGTAGTCTTTTGAGGTTCATGCAATTATTAAATCTAAAATTAGGTTTATTACCTACCAACTGCAAGAGGGACGGATCTGAAAGCAAGATTTTCCAGTTCCCTTTTATGATCCTGGTTAAATGTTCAACATCATTAGTGTATTTGATGTCATATTTAATGCTATTGCCTTTCTCTATTCCATACATGGCTTTCCCTCCTCTACTCCATGAAACTGGATTCCCTAACATAGATTCAACCACTTCATTAATTAGTTCTACTGGGTATCCTCTATCTATAAAAAGATGTTTTTGCTGCTCAATCAAGCGTAGGGCATCCAGTCTATCACTACATATTTTTAATATTCTACTTATCTGACCTTTTATAATATTGCGAAATGTGTATCGTGGATGTAAGCTGTCATAGTGGAGGATACTATTCCTCCAACATGACTTCCTGTACAGGGTGGTGGCCAGGCTGTTGTTATTGCCTTTGGTTATGGTGATGTCCAAAAAATCAGCCCTTACCAAAGAGTATTCATAAGTGAATGTGAGAAATGTGGTGGTATCATTCATGTAACTAACAAAATCTTCTAGCTCGTCTACACCTCCATTCCATAGTATTATGACGTCATCTACAAAACGTCTATATAGGACCGCATTTTTAAACCTAGGGTCACCGAAGATGTTCTCTTTCTCCCACCTATGAATCACCAGATTAGCATATGCGTTGGCGCAGGGAGTGCCCATGGCTACTCCCCACGTCTGCGCATAAACCAGATCATTAAACAAGAAAATATTATTGTTAAGGACCAAGTCCAAGAGACAGCATATATTCATAATCTCATTGCTGTCTAAAGTTCCTAGTTCGACTAGATGGAACCTAATAGCATCAAGCCCATATTCATTGGGAATGCTTGTAAAAAGGCTCTTTATATCTAATGTGACAAATAAAGTATTCACATTCAAATTATTAGTCACTAAATCTTGCTTAAGGTCATCTAGTAGCTCATATGAATTTTTCAAGATAGTTGGTATTTCTTTTATCATTGGACCAAGTTTCGATTGTATATAAAGGGAGGCATTTTCGGTGACCCAATGGTCACCTGATACTATGGGTCGTAATGGAGGAGGATATTCATCTTTATGCAGCTTAGGCAGCCCCTTGATGACAGGAATAAGGGGTGATTCTATCTTCAAGAAATCATACAATGACTTCTCTATCGATCTCGTCATGAGCAAGTCGTACAGTGTGTCATGCACATAATTTATTATTGATGCAACCTTTGATTTATCTATAACTTTATAAGCCTTGTCCTCACTAAGCATTCTGTTCATCAGTTGGTTATAAAAGCATCTATCTAAGGCGACAACCCCCCCTCCCTTATCAGCTGGTTTGAACACTATATTCACATCATTGCTCAAATCATCTAAAGAGTTTCTTAGCGTATGGTTCAGATTTACAAAAATATTTCTGTGTTTATCATGCTCATAATAGCTGTAAAAATCATGTTCACATGTTCGCATGAAACACTCGATAGATGGAGTTAATGGAGGTATAAAGGAACTTTTCCTTTTATGGGTTACAGCATTGCAGGCAGACATGTTACTGTCAGATGGGCCATTAGTGAACAGCACTTTGAGAGACAATTTTCTGGCAAACAAACGTAAGCCTATAAGAGTATCTGATAGTACACTGTGCTTAGAGGGTATAAAAGATAACCCCCTGTTCAATAAAAGTTGCTCTTCCGACGAAAAAGACCTGGTCGCCAGATTAAAGAACAAGGAGTTTAGTTCTTCATCCTCCTTCTCCGCTCTGGTGTCTCTCCCGATAGTTTTCTTTTTCCTCTTCCCCTGCTCCCAGAGCGCGTACGTACAGCGCCTTTGTAGGGGAGAGGGAAGTTTAAAGGCAGAGGTGCGGCAAAAGTACTATTCTTACCATTGGCTTTGGATTTTGCACCTGTATTTTCAGTGTTATTCAAGCCTTGCTGATTACAGGGTAAAGATAGGCTTAGTGTATTAGGAGTGTTAAGCTCTCGATTGTTTGTACCATCTGCTTGGGTTAGAGGAGCTGACCTAATGTCCAAAGGCTCAGTTAAGGTGGTCGCTGAACCATCATTGGGTATATTCACAGCTACCGGTGACTGAGTCGTGTGAAAACTAGTCTGTGTGTTAGCTCTGGGCCAAACAAAGATACGGCCCAACTGAAAGTCTTCACAGTCACGCTTAAGTTTCTTAGATTTAACTTGTTCTAGTTTGTTACTATATAGTATTAGCTGTTTATTCATAGATTGTATCTTGGAAATGCAAAATTCTGTCTGAAAATTAGTTGTAAGATAATTATACTGTTCCTCTACCTTAACCAGGAGCTCCGCTTCGATAGGTGAGAAGTGTTCCAGTAATAAATGTAGATACTGGTTACCAAAATCGATGTTCAGCTGCTGCCATTTACGGAGCAGTTCTGGATGACTATCCCCGTAACTTGGCATGCATAAAACACGCATGCCGCGGGGGATAACCTTAAAGTGTAGGCATGCTTGAAGATGTCTTCTTTGCCAGACAAGCCTATGAAGGCGATATAAATCATTTTCCAAAGACCTCAGGTGCCCAAAGAAATCATGTAGGTTCTCATTGTTAGTTGAAACATTATCAGGAACGTCGTGACTAGTGTCCAGACGTAAAAGCGGGTTATCCTTCTGATAAAATAAGCAATTCCAACTATCGGTTCGCATAGTACCTGTTGGATTGTAGTCCAATTCAATGTTCGGCACATCCATCGTGTGAGGATCGGCTAAGCACAACAAGAGAAAAACCAGCAGCAGGAGACAAAAGCCGACCATCCAAAGGTTCCGCACATCAAGCAAAAAAGAGGAATGAAGAAATACTGCTAGGAACCACCACGATAAGATAAAGATCCAATTTTATTTTATAAAAAACAAGCGCTTTCACACATACAAATGCGCTTCATCAGGTTACAACTTTCACATAAAAAACGCCCATTTATATATTAAAACAGTCATCAATTAACTAAGATAATTATCAATTAACTAATTGATTAAAACACAATCAATGCAGTTGAAATAACCACCAGTGTGTGTCACTTCTCTCAACAGATGCGTAAACAGTACAACCGATCATCCTTCAACATTTCACTAGAGGTACTAAAAGCACTAAATAGTTAAAATATCATATCATACAGGTCAAATAGTGACTTAGTATGAATATCAAAAAATTCACTTATTATATCAAAAATCATGAAGCGCTAATATATACATACGCGCTTGAGCCGAATAAATGAATTGTATTCTATCACTTTGAGTAACTTGAATCACATCAAATTAGCACCGCAAATGGAACCAACATGATTCTTAACCAGCCCATTTTATAATTCATTATCGTTCTGAGACTATAGTCAGCAAACAGACGTACATGTAAATATCAATATACAAGAACAAGCCATAAAGTATCTTTTTTAACCCATGAGTCAAGTCAATTGCTGTGAAAAAGTTATCATTTGTGTTTCATATATTTCTTAGTTTCTTATTTTCTTGATGTTTCTGTACTCCCATCGGCAAGCATATTATAGCCGACAGACCTTCATCTTAGTATCTAATGCCCAGCACAATTAGAACAAATCCACCATGGGTTATAAAAACATGTGAATGTTCTGACATTATCTTCACGAACTCTTACAGCCGTATTAGTTCAAAACATTGTATGTAGCATTCTTGATATATACACACATCATAGCTTAATGTCGCCATTGTTTACAAATGATATAGAAACTTTTTGAATGTAAAATTTCATAATCAACACAGCATGGTAAGGCGGGACATAGTCCAAGCCTTCGAAACTAGCCCCAAGTTCATAAATGGTACCTCAAGAAGTAATATATTTAGTTCCTATATCAGAATAGTCCTAGCATTACAAGGCAAATGTTAATATATAATTCTACATAAACACTCAATCGCAGTTTAAGACCTCAAGATATCAAAGGTCAGAAACTGGTCAACAAACATTGTTCAACAGTTTTTTAACAGATACGGCAGTGCAGATCGTTAATATGAAATGTAAACAGGTGTTTACAAAGAACTTCTCATAAACCACATGCCATTGCATATCAAAATATGACGGGAATCTATAGCCCTGACTCCAAGGCCATGAGGTGTATATCAAAAAAAGGGATCCTAGCGAAGTAATTCGCAGCTAGTTAACTAATATGGCCATGCCAATCGTTGACATATAGTGTAAAGAGATATTTAGGGTAAAAGCCCCATAAGCAACATCTCATTAGATGTCAAAGTGTAACTAAAATTTATGACACTGATTCAAGGACACGGGCTATGTGTCAATATGCATATATAGTCACTGTGTCATAGAGATCCTAGTAGAGCAGGGCGAGTGTTAACAGTAGTGTTAAGCCCAGGTGGTATGTGCGCCTTTAACCTTAGTATCCACCTAAGTTCGAACATTTCTATATTGCCTAAATGATCACCCTCCCTCCTGTTGGGATTAATAACTTGTAAAACCTGAAAACTAAAACTGTGCCGAGGCCTTTCAGCACAATGTATGGCTAGAGCACTAGTATGGTTGTTCTTCTTTATGTCGTAGACATGATTGTAGACTCGATCTCCATTGCTCCATTTTTGTTTTCTATTTTTCTTGTTATACACAAACATAAAATGTCAGACAGTTTAGGGGTAGGAGAGGGAGAGAATGGACGAAATACAAGGAAAATCAGGTACGTGCCTTTAGTTTTGAATAACGTACCCGATTTTCCTAGTATTTTCTCTGTCATGTCTCTCTGCTATGTCCAGAGTCCGGATTACATTTTTTTTTTTTTTTTGTTAAAAAAATATATCAAATTACAGTATATAGCAATGGAATAGAGTCAGGGAAATCGGACCATTTTCTTATATGCTAGGATTTACAATGGGCTTGCTGATTGGGCTGAAGAATCAGCATGCTCATTTTGGAATATCAGTGACCAGTCATTGTATAATTTACATGAACTCCCCCTATGTGCATTCATTACATCACCTTGGGGTGTGACTGTACTGTATGAGACACATGTTAAAATGGGGGTTTTCACCTTATATCTCTACTGAAAATTGGAATTTGGACTAGCTATACTACCCTGGTTAGCAAATATTAATTACTACATCATAAAATAAAATAAAAAAATATATAAAACTGCTTCCATTTACAAAAACTAAGTGCCTAGTCTTGGTATTCAAGCCATGCACTAACTACATGGCAAGTCATGACTCTAACCACTAAGCTAACAGAGCTATCCAAATTTTAGCTATACATTTCTTCTATAGCTGAAATTTGGGCAGTTCTGTTAGCCTAGTGGTTAGCATCACAATTAGCTATGTAATAGGTGCATGGTTTGAATACCAAAACAGGGCACTTAGCTTTTACATGGGAAAGCAATTTTATTTTCTTTTTTAATTTATTTACTTTAGTTTATTTAATGATGTAGTACGGCACTTTCACAATGCAGGGGTTGTGTCACACTAGCTGTCACACACCCCCTGTATTGCATTCAGTTCCCATTCGTAATGTCAGTGTCTGTGGACACTGTTTTCTAATGTAAAGTGCAGTATGTCACTTTCACAATGTGAGGGTGTGTGTGTCACAGTAACTGTCACAAACACCCTGCATTGTTTTCACTTGTCATTAAGTATTTCAGTGTCCACGGACACTGTTTTATTTTGTAAAGTGCTGTATGGCACTTTTTCAGTGCAGGGGGCATGTTACAGATCTGCAGGCACTGTAACACATCCCCTAGCACTCATTCAGTATCCATGTCCACGGCTCCCTCTCAGTAACTCACCTTCATTAATATGTAAGGAGCGTTGCAGAGAGGGGGATGCGGGCACAGACACCATTCACTCTGTGTAGGAATAACAATATTCCTACATGGAGTATACTGAATCCTTGGGTATGTTACACAATCTGGCTTATTAATGAATTAATTCATTATTTAGTGCAACAAATAAAGCAAAACAATTCAAGACAATACAAATTCTCAGCTGCTTTTGTTCAACAACCCACATGTTATACAGAAAATCAGAAATATTACTGCATATTATTTTTTTGGAGGGACTTCTTCCTTGCATTACCCCCTACATCTCATTCTTGACCTCCCTATGTCTTTTTTGTCATCAAGAATAGCTGCATGCACCTCACAAGTCTACAGAGCCAGATCATGGTTCAAAAGATATGCAAGGTAATGAATCCGGCTCCTGCCAGTCATACCAATATACCATTACTTAGCTGACTCTCCCCAGTTACTATAAGCACTGTTCAAATTTGTCAGTGCATGCACTTTCTTTCTTTACTTTTACAGTTATCACAGAGATCTGGATTTTTTCATTTAAAACCTTTATTTCAGATTTTATAGAAAAAGCACTAATGAGTGCTTTCTAAACAAAGCAAAACCGTTTCACATTGAAAGCAAACAGCAGGTGGAACAGTAAATTTATTTTCCTTGAAACTCACATTTAGTGAAAATGCATCTGGCAAGCCATTGAACTACAAGAGATGTGCTAGAATTCATACTCAGAATATAGTGAAGTACTAGTCAATATCTATGTAAAGGGTGCAGGAACTCAAAAGACAAATGTGTTACACATTTGCTAACAGCCTGAGACACCTCACTGGACTCACATGTTCCTTTACAGGAGAAGCCCAGGACTGTTTGGCAAAGTAACTTGGCAGAGTCACATAGAAAACAAAGGACTGGTGAGGGGATCAAACCATGTATTACAGAAAGTAGCTCTTTAAGAGCTTATTGCCTTACTTATCTGCATTTAATGCTAGACAAGCTATTGTAAACCAAACACAGTGCATTTCATACTTGTATGCTTGCAAATAAACAAACAAAATTAAAAGTGTATTCACAGTTAAAATATTAACAAGAAACCCATGGACTTCATGCTGCCTAGTTTAGACACTGCTAAATAATAGCCACACTGTCAACATTCAACTGAACAAGTAAGCCAATGATCACATTCAAAGAACATGGGTCATGTGATGGTGTTCCTATGTACTACAACCAGTTTCCTTTCTTTGCACCATATGTACTTTAGTTCATAGGTATTTTCTAGGCTTGCAGTCCATGGGAACATTGAGGAGCCTAGTCCAAATTTCATGTTGCCCCAAGGTATTGTCTGGTTAGGTGATTTGCTTAAGAACAGGGCAGTAATATGAGGCTAAATCAGAGATGTTCTGCAAAAGTGGAGAAAGATAAGAGCAGACTACTCTAAATCACTTAAAATGTTAACAGAGCAACAGCATTTGCATCCACATGCATGTATTTACTTTTTAATTTATCATTTTACTAAAGCATTAGGGAACTTCCCCTACTCTTTGCAGTAGGGTGAAGAGATTAGGTGTTACAAATCTTGACTTCCTGTTTCCTGTTCAGGCACAGAAGCAGCTAGAAGGAACAGGGAGAAACATGGCTGCTGAGAGCCATGGCAATTTGGAAGTTAAATGTGTAGAAAATTAAGAAAAAATGGTAGAATTGCTACCAGAAATGTTTTCAGACAATGTGAGAGCAGATAAAAAGTCATCTGCTAATGGTAAGGATATCAGGAAGGAGATGGAGATAAAGGGAGTGGTGGAGATGGAGCCAGAAGACAATTTCCAGAAAAACATGTTGAAATAGCAGAAACAGCAGTAAAAAAGGCGTTATTTCAATCCTCCAGTCTGAAGGGTTGGAGGATGTGTATCTGGAGGAGATAGTTAACCAGAGTGAGCCAGAAAGTGGAACTGTTATATCCTGGAGTGACATTATGGAAAAATAGAAGAGGGAGAAAAAGAGGAGGAATAAAAGCCAGAGAATGTTCCAGAAAAAAATTCTATGCTCAACCAGTGGAAGAAGGAGTTAAGGAGAAGACAGAGATGAAGGAAGTAAAGAAAAAAATGTTGTTTAGGTGAAAAGTAAAAATGAAAAAGGCCTGGACAGATATGAGGTAAGGGACAATGCTATTGCACCCCTGGGAATAAAAGCTGAAGTGGTAAGAGCTTTCATTTTAATTAACAAAGACACTTTTTTGTGTGATTTTTGAAACTGGCCAGACTATGTAAAACATTTTGGGAGACTATGAAGAAAAGAAAGCAGATTTTCCATGGTCAGAATATGTTGTGCAAGCCTTTTTCAGGCAAGCAAAAAAGAATCTTGATTCAGTTCAGAACTGAAGTGGGAGCAAAGGAACTGAGACAATATTTGTTGACAATATGTAAAGAAGTGGTGGATGCTACTAAAATCTATGATGAAAGAGGATTATGGACTGGGTACTGGGAATGTGGAATAATTTTAAAAATGGTAAATGATAATGTGGTACAAAAACCTAGCATTATCAATGTGCATGGGAATAGAGGTTTTGTGAAGTACAGAGGACAACCAAAGACTTCTTAGTTTTGTAAAAAAAAGTGATAATTTAATTAATGAATGTGACAAAAATATGTTATTTATGTGGTTAGACAGATTAGAATGCAAAGGAACGTGGAGTGAAATGTATGAAATGTGGTTCATGGTTAGAATGTAAGGTAGAAATACAAGAAAATGAAAATGAAATTATACAAGAAAAAGAGTTAGAAAAGAATAAATGAAAAAGCAGCAAACCAAAGACCAGGAAGGAATCAGACCACAAAACTTATGCTTTTGTTTGTTTAATAAAACACCACAAACTTCATCAGAATAAATGAAGCTTCTAAGTTTTGTGGTCCAGTTCCTTCCTGGTCTTTGGTTTGCTGCTTTTACATTTTTACTTTGTTCTTTGGAGTTGTTTAGCAGTCTTTAGTTAGAAAAGAATGCCATAGAAGAACACTTAACACAACAAGAAAAAAACATAGATATTGTATTTGTTTTTAAAGGGGAAGACACAGAGAAAGAAAAAGAAAGAGAGACAGACAAAACAAGTGAAGAAGTGATAGAGTGGCATATAGTTAAAGGCAAGAAAAAATCAGTAGGAAAGAGAGTTAAGGAAAGAAAACAAAAATGTAAAAATATAACGGTAAAAGAGAATAAGAAGGGTAAGAGAGTAACAGATTATTGTAATAACTGTTCTATAAAGCTGAAAATATTAGCTTTGAATGTGAACAATATGAAGAATATTAAAAGAAAAATTAGTATTTTACAATGGTGGGCTACAGTAGATGCTAAAGTAATAATGTTAGAAGACATTAGAATGCTAACAGAAGAAGAAAGGATGCAAACAGAAAAACTTTGGAATGGTACTGTTATTTGGAATATAGGCAAAGAAACATGCTCAGGTATATGTATACTACACCAAGAAAAAATAAAATTATTAGATATTACAATAGTAGAACTGGGTCAAATAACAGTAGTAGATATTAGATGGAAAAATATGTACACAGACTAATAGCTTTATATGCATATGTGACAAAAAAAGAAAGAGAAACAATGTTTAAAGTATGCATAATTATGTCTGTGTTAGCATGGATATAATAATGACAGGTGGTGTTAATTGTAATTTGATAAATAAAAAGAATAGTTGTGATGTTAAAAAGCTTACTGAAATTATGAAAAGTGGAAATTAAAAATATGGGAAAATAAACACTGGAGTTACAAAAGAAATGAAATTAAGACAGAAATTGGTTATATTTTGATATCAGATGGTCTAAAACTTACACAAATAGGAATTAAATATAATGGGTTCTCTGATCACGCGGTGATTTGGATAAGAATTCATGAAAATGAGGAATATATTACAATAGGAAAAGGCATAAAAAGGGTAAACAAAAAAGAATTAAATCCAGGAGAAAGAAAATAAATTACAGAATTATGGCAATGTCATATCAGTATGAGAGATTTTTATGAAAATTGGACAATATAGCAGATTCAATTCAAAAAGAATACAAAAGAAGTATTTTAGAGTGTATAGAAAAGAAAAAAAAGAAAAAAAATGAAATACTAAATATTAAGTCAAAATATTTAAAGACTTGATAGAGAAGAAAAAAATGTTTTCTGAAAAAGAAAAAAAGAATTATATAGAATAAATCATGATAAGGTTAATAAATAGTTATATAAGCAAAAAGATTGCTTAAAAGAAAAAAGTGACACCTTACTTATGTAAGATAGTAAAAGAAGGAAAGGTAATAAGTGAATTAAAAATAAAGAAGGGAAATTAGTTAAAAACAAGGAGAAATATATTAAATAATTAAAGAATATGTGGCAGATTTATATAGTAAAAAAGAAGTTAACATAGAACAAACTTATAATGGTAAACATTAAGTAAGGAAGATAATTAATATTTAAAGAGAAGAATAAGTATAAATTAGTTGAATGATATCTTGAAATATATTAACATTAATTCAGCTACAGTTTGGACAGAATTGAATATAGTATGTATAAATAAGTGTATGTCTGCCAAAAATGGTGTTAATGGAAGTAATGAATGAGTGGTTAGAAAGAGGAATTAAGTATAAAGAATTTTTCACAGATGTGATAAAATTTATATTAAAGAAAGGAGATAAAGATGTAATAAAAAAATGGAGATCAATAACACTGAATAACACAGATTATAAAATGTTCATGAGAATGGTAACTAAAAGACTACAGGGTAAAATAGAAAGATTATATGATCAGAATTTGTTTGGGAGAAAAGGGAAGAGGAGTCAAGACCAACTGTGGATAATAAAGTAATTAATAATATTTTTAATAAAAAAGTGGAAAGAAAAATCATGGTAGGTGATAGTAAGGCATATGATAATATTTAGTATAAAGCATTATGGGGCATTTTACAAGCATACAACATAAGTAATTAAATCAATATATTTATATATTTATTTATTTTTATTTTAAATAAATGAATATATTGATTTAATTACTTTTGTTGTATGCTTGTAAAATTCCCCATAATACTTTATACTGAATATTATCATATGCCTTACTATCACCTACCATGATTTTCTTTCCACTCTATGAAAAGAATTATGTGAAACTGAATGTAAATGGTTGGGTTGGGGAAGATTGGAAAATAGAGTGTGGTATAAAACAAGGATGTCCTGCAAGCAGTATGAACTTTGCTATAATTATGAACACAGTAGTAATGGAAATTAATAAAATGTCAAATAAAGGAGGATATAGAATGATGGAGGAAATACAGTTTCCAATAATGCATACTTACACTGATGATATCATCGTAATAGCAAAAAATAAAGTCTGGATGGAAAAAAATAATGAAAATTTGAGTACAGTGTTGAAGAAATTGATTTCGCATAAATAAAGAGAAAAGCAAAATATTTGGGTATGAAGGTGTTATAGGAGGTGTGGAATGCAATGAAAAGAGTATAGATACATACTTTAGGAATAATATTTGGAAGGACAGAATACAGACATGAACAATGGGATAAAGTTATTAAAGGAATCAATGACATGATCAATATGGAAGACATATAGGTTTTCATAAAAAAATAAATCACATTTAATAAACAGCTTAATAATTGGTAAAATAGTTTATATTGCAAATGTTCATATGATGCCAATGAAATATGAAAAAGAAATTATGTAAACAATGTTTTCATTTATTTGGGGGTCAAGATTGAACCTGGTTAAGAGGGGAATTTTGTATATGAAATATGAACAAGCGGGACTGAGAAATCCAATTGTGCATGCAGCCTCTTTGGGTATGAGTAAAGTACTAAAAAGAATAATGAAAAATAATAAAGATTTGACAGAAACAATAATGTATTGTAAATATAGAGACATTTGGGAAGAAATGGAAATGAAAAAAAAAGTAAAAGTGTTATTAATGAAGAAATGAAAAATTTCTACAGTAAAATTCTATTGTGGAAACTAAAAAAGAATGTGATAGAAAAGAATAGAAAAGAATGGCATGTTAACATTATGATATCTTTTTATTTTCTTGATCCATAGAAAGAGTTAGAGATAGATAAGAAGAAAGCAATGATGATATACAGAAATTATAAAAGAATTAAAGAATGCAATGATTTTTTGTGGAGGCTGTCCATAGGAAAATTACCAGTGAGGGGAAATATGCCATACAAGAGAAAACAGGACAGAATATATAATAAATGTAAAGAATTGGAAACTACAGAACATGTTTTTTTAATGTGAATGAATTCAAAAAATGTGGAAAGAAGTAGGTAAACATAATTTGATTAAAAGTTATTTAAATTTTGAAATGTTAAACATGGACATAATAGAGTATAGGTTTTATGGGACAAGATCCCAGAATGAAGCTAAGAAAATGTAAAGAATCATATTCTATGTAACATATTTATTTATTTATTTTATTTTATTTATTTTACATTTGTTGACCGGGCTAGTCCAACTGGATACATGTCCATTTTCAGTGGAGGCCCGGGGAGAAAAGCTCCATAGAGGGTAGTTATGACAAAAAACAACACACAGGAGATAAGAATACAAGGTAATACTTTCAAGGTCACATGAACAATAAAAAGGTTATACAGATAGTTTAAATAGTTGAAGCATTCTTAGGTAGTTGGAGTACTCTAACTACAAATGAAGTCCCTTGAATTATGTGTTGGATAGATAGTAGCTGGCTGTTTGCTGCTAATCAGGATTAGAACATGGGCATAACCAATTAGATTTTAGTAGATCTTTGAGTTGTTTTTTGAATTGGTTGAGTGAAGTTTCGTGTCTTAGGTTGTTTGGGAGGGCATTCCAGGATTTTCCAATGGAGTCAGTATAGAGTGCTTCACCTCCTGAATTATTAGCTTTAATGGTTTGGATTTGAAGGTATTTGGAGGATCTAAGGGAATTAAGGTTAGAGTATGGAATGAATATTTTGGTCATTGCGGGGGTTTTGTCAGGATGGTGTATAGTTTTGAATGCCTCAGTAAGTTGATTAAGTTTGAGAGTGTTAGGTAGTTCTAACCAGTGTAGTTTTCTAAGATTGTTACAGTGGTGTGTACGATAGGGCATTCCTGTTATAAATCTAGCTATGTGGTTGTAGGTTGTAGATAGTTTGTTTAGTTCTGTTTTATTAAGGAAGGAGAATATCGGTGAGGCATAGAGGAGTGTGGAAAGGAGGCGAGTCCTAGCAATGGTTAATTTAGTATGTGGGGTTAGGAAGTTCTTAATTCTATATTTATTTATAACATGGATTATATGGAATGAAAGACTTAATGAAATCAGATACAATGGAAAATGGACATTGACAAAATTACTGGAAAATATGATTTTGGTGGTGGTTAAAAGAGTGGGCCAAATGCTTAAAATGGAAATATAAATATATTGAATGATGTTAAAATATGTATATATTTTAAATATGTAAAAATATGAATTGTATATATGTATACAAATAAAAAAACCCTATTCTGTTGTTGTTGGAGAGATGATTTTTTTTTCTCGCACTGCCAGCTTCCGGTCAAGGTGTAGTGGCAGCTTGGAGAAGCTGGGAGTAACTATAATGGAGCTGCAGGATTCAGAGACTGGCAGTTTTGGGAATGAGAAGGTAGACAAGCATTCTATGGATGTAATGTTTTCTATTTTCTTGTAAGGGAAATGAGAAGGCAGTCAAACCTTCCTTTACTTAATTAAGAGGTATTGAGCATTGTGGGAAGGCATGTTTGCCTTCTGTTGAGAAGCATAGTAATAGCAGTCATGAGGAGAAGATGGTTGTGTCTTCTTGAAGTGTTTTGGATACAGCTGAGGGGAATGCAGTGAAAGAAAAGAAAGTAAAGTATTTCCTTGATTCAGAGGGTCTTTCAACAACAGTTATTTTTGCAGGAAGATGAGCACAATGATGGATGTATTACTACAACTATCCAATCAGGAGGGTTGCAGGATGACTTATTGATGGATATGGCTAATGTAAGTGAACCCAAGAATGGGAAAGACACTTCTTTGGATGATATTATGGAAAGAATACAAATGGAAGATGCACCAGAGGTTCTGAGTTCTTTAGATAAGAAATCCTGCACTGAGATGGTGAAGAGAAATAAAGGAAAGAAAAAAGAAGACATGGCCACAGTATTGACAAAAAACAAGATAAGATGTACAGTAAGCATTTCCAGTAAAACTAGTAAAGCAATGGACAAATATAATAATTGGAATAATGTGATTATGCCTTTAGGTACAAAGGCATCAAAAGTAAGAGCTTTTATTGATATTAATAAATAAACTTTTTGGAACATTATTTTTGAGACTGGATATATAATGGAGAGATTTTTGGAAGAATATGAGAACAAGGTAGACTATTTTCCATGGAATAAATATATTTTTAAGGCATTCAGTAGAGAGACAAGAAGAAAAATACATATTCAGTTCAGAACTGAGGTATAAAATGAGACTTAAGAGAACATTTACAAGATATATGTAAAGATGTATTTGACATTCATTTCTAATGTTTATGATAGTATTGGTTTATGGATAGGGGCTTGGGACTGTAATGTGACATTACAAATGGGCAGTAATAATATTAAAGATATTCTGAGCATTATTAATGCTAAATGTGATAAAGGTGTTGTAAAATACTGGGGTCAATGAAAACCTTTTTTTTGTGAAATGTCAGATCATTTAATAAGTAATTGTAGGAAGAGAAGATGCCCTATATGTTGGAAAATTGGACACAATGCAAACAAGTATATTTTAAACTGTTATAAATTTAAGAAAACTGCCCATTTATGGATAGATTGTCATGGAAATGTTGATAATGTTGAAAGGGAAATGGTTACTCAGTTAGAAGAAAAAGAGCGAGAGCAAGTATGTGTAGAGCAAGATTTTGGGAGGTGAGATTAAAGGTAAAGGTGAACAAAATAGTGAAGAAATTAACAAAGAAAAATAAATAGAAGAAGGTTTAGAAATAAGTTATAATAATAAATAGAAGAAGGCTCAGGAATAAGTGATAAAAGATGTACAGGGGAATGTAGTAAAACAACAGAAAAATTAAATCAGAAAAAGGGTAAAGGAATGGAAAAGCACATTTATAAGAAGTAATATGAAAGAAAAAAGAAAGGTAAAGGATGGACATGGTAAAGTTTTGATTTAGCAATAATATTAATGAAGAGACAAAGGGACAATTGCAGATTAGTTGTAACAAATGTAAATAGTATGAAAAGTTTAGTTAAGAGATTAGGTGATATGAATATTTGATGTAGATATAATTATTTTAGAAGACATGTTTTTTGAAAAATGATGCTAGATTACAAACAGAAATATTATGGGGAGATTCTATAACAGTTTTAGATGTAACATTAGTTATATTGGGAACACTTACAATTATAGATATAAGATGGAAAGGGCGAGGGCATGGAATCATAGCCTTGTATGCTTATGTCACACAAAATGAAGGAGAAATATGTTTCAAAATTTTGGAATATATAACAGTAAATATGGATATTATTATTGTAGGTGACTTTAACTGTGATTTAAGGGGAATTCCAGTATCACATTACTCAGTAATTCCAGTATCACATTACTTAGCTGTCTCTTCCAAATTACTATAAACACTTTTCAAACATACCATTTTCGTCTTTACATTTCTTCTTTACCTTTGCAATGATTACAGAGTTGGATTTAATTTAAAGCTATTATTTCAAATGTTATAGGTTCATAGTGTCATAGGTGTGTACTAGACCAATGGCCCTGGAGCCTTTACACACCTAACCCATAGAAGTGCCCTGGCATCATGCTGCCATTAGTTCTTGGTGCCTCTGTCAAGTAGACCCACTGCAGTGACCCCCTGGGTGAGCTTTCTATTTCCCATCCACTCATCAAGATTTCTCTTGAAAAGGGACAGTGAGGTGCTCTGCTTGACATGTATGGGAAGTATATTCCAGAGCATGGGCAGTCTCTGGGTTATGAACCTGTCCCTCCAGCATGTTCTGTTGATTGCAGTAATGAGATTGAGGTCTCTGGAGCATGTGGTACGGAAGGATTGGGATTTGTTTAGGTGTAACATTTCTAATAGGGCTGGGTCAGACATGGCTTTGTAAGTCAAGCAGAGATCACCTCTTAATAGACGATATGAGACAGAGAAAAGCTGGAGTTTCTGAGTCTGTCCATGTAGGGCATGTGTTTAAGGCCTTGGACCCTCTTTGTGAGGTACTTTTGTGGTCTTTACAGCTGTGCAGGTGTTAAGTGAGGTACATGCCAACTGGGGCATTATACTTGATGATTGGTCTAATGAGGGAAGAGGAGAGAGATGATGACCTCTTTCTTCCTGGATGCAAAACCCTTGGTAATGAGAAGGACTTTCTGACCACAGTGGCAATGTGGTGGTCGAAAGAGAGATTGCTGTCAACCTGTGTCCCCAGATCTCTTATAACCCCTTCAGTGTTCATAGGTCCATCAATGTGGCAATTAGTGGGGACTGAGTTTTTCCCAAATGGAATGACAATGCATTTTTAGCATTAAACTTAAGGCCATGGTTTCAACACCAGTTGTTGGTCTCAGTGAAGCCTTTCTGTAGGATGTCTACATCACTTTGGGAGTTAATAATGACTCCCAGCTTGCAATCGTCGGTGAACTTGGTCAGCCAGAGTCCATTCGTGTTGGCCTGGACTTCTGAGAAGTAGATGCCAACAGTCGAGGACCCAGGACCGATCCCTGTGGGACTCCACTCATGACTGGTCGGCAGTCTGACTTGGAGTCTGCTACTTTCACACTGTAGGTTCTATCTGTGAGCCAATTTGCAACCCACCTAGTGATATAGGGGTTGATGCCTAGTTTGGTGAGTCTATCAATAATTCCTGAGTGGGGAATGGTATCAAAGGCCTTTTACAGATAGAGGTAGGCTGTATGAACTGCCTTGCCTTCATCCACAGCTCTGGTGACTGACTCAAAGAAGTCAACCAGGTTGAGCAGGCATGATCTACCCTTCACAAAACTAAATTGTGTGGGATCCAGAGTTTGGAGATTCCCTATATCCTTGTTAATTAGGTCCATGATGATGCATTCCATAGCCTTACATATCAGACTCGTCAGGCTAATGGGGCGATAATTCCCAGGATCTGCATTCACTCTGCCTTTATGACTGTAGCATTCTGTAGGGACAAAGCCTGTGATTGAAAAGGCACACAGGTATGGTGCCAGTTCACTTTGTAGTTCATGTACAACACAGCCAGGGATATTGTCGGGTCCCATGGAAGCTGTATTCTTGGCCTTGGACAATGCAGCTTTAACCTGTACTGCAGTAATGCTGGATGCCTGGCATTCTTCCAGTATTGTGATTGGCCCTTTGAGGGGGGTAAATTTGGCACTGAATATGTTGGCCAGTATGTTGGCAATATTTGTTGGCTCAGTATAGGAGCTACCATTGTGCAGTAACTCGGAGCAAATCTGGGTATTGCCGTGGAGATTCCTGATATAACTGTAGAAGGCTTTGTGGTTGTCTTTAGTGTCTTCATAGCTAGCTTTAGAAGTTTTGATGAGGGATCTCAACTTTTTGTTGAGGCTAATAAGGGAATTTTTCAAGTCTTGGGACTTCACCTTTTTCTGCAATAGTTTCTTCCTTCTGTTGTAGAGTTTGTTAATGGCAGGGGACTACCAGATTAGCTTTCTTTTTTTGGAGGAGAGCATCTTGATTCTGTTGGGTATGGTTAGTTCCATGCATTTATGATCGTGTTCGTACAGTGCATTGGTGTATGATTCAGCAGTCATGCACCTATTTTTCATTTGCATGGGTGCATTGAAGTTAGCCACCTCTGTTCTTAGGAGCCCAAAGCCAGCTTTGGAGAAGTTTCTCATGGTGGTTACCTTTGCTGATGATGTGGGTGAGATGTGGATTACTATGGTAATTAGTTTGTGGTCGGATCTAACCAGGGAGGAATTGACTACTGGTGTTCAGCAACGGTTACTCATGTTAGTAATAACCAGGTCAAAGATGTTGCTTCCTCTAGTGGGGGTAGGAATGAGCTGGTCCAGTGCATTGGAATTAATGAATTCCAGGAAGTATTGGGCAAGTGTATTGGTGCACAAGTAGTTTTCCCAGTTGATGGAGGGGTAGCTGAAGTCACCCAATATGAGAGTGTTGGGCAGGACCCTAATAGTTTCCAAGGTGCTTAGGAATGTGGAATGAGAGTCTTGGGACATGGTTGGGGACCTATAGCAGGCTACGACCTTAATCGCCATTTTACCCACTGTTAGTTGTACCTGAAGTATCTCTGATGCGTCATGCTGGGCTACTAGTCTGGAGGTTTGCATTTCCTTTATGAATATGGAGACACCACCACCTTTGTAGCTTCAGTCCATTTTCTGGGGCCGAAAGGTGTGGAATGAGTTATAGCCTGGTAGCACAGGGGTGCTTTCTGCTGCTTTAAACCAGGTGTCCGTTACAGCACAGATGTCGATGTTCTCCATTCTGAGGAGTGCTTTGAGTGAGTGCATCTTGAGATTTAGACTTCTAGCATTGAGCAGCATGACCCTCAGATTGCATTTATTTATAGCTGTTACGGTGGTAATTTGGTCTTTGGAACACCACCTAAAAAGGCACTATATGGGTGGCAAGAGCCTTAGCCAATATCCAGAAACCTAGGGTTGACAGATACAGGCCATCTCTGGCAAAGCATCGAGGTCTGTCAATCATGTCATCTCACGCAGACAGATACTGGATACCCTTAGAATGACACCAGAAATTTAGCCAATTGTTGAAGTCAGTCTTTTTCTGCTTGTACTGTGGTATCATTCTGAGTGATGGTAGAATGCTGCTCAGGGCTAGGTCATACCTGCCTGGGCCACATAATCTGAGAGCTCCTCCATGTCTCTTTTCATGTAGTCTAGGGAGGTACATTTCAGGTCATTCACACCCACATGGACAATGACAGAGTCATACTTGTACTTGTTGTGGTGTGACCTGAGTGTTGGAGTGAATGACTTGAGATGTACCTCCCTGGACTACATGAAAAGAGACATGGAAGAGCTCTCAGATCATGTGGCCCAAGCAGGTATGACCCTAGCCCTAAGTAGCATCCTGCCTCCACCCAGAATGATACCACAGTATAAGGACAAAATGATTGACTTCAACAATTGGCTAAGCTTCTGGTGTCATTCAAAGGTGATCCAGTATCTGTCTGCCTGGGACGACATGATCGACAGACCACAATGCTTTGCCAGAGATGGTCTGTACCTATTGCCCCTGGGATTCAAGTTACTGGCTAAGGCTCTTGCCACCTCTATAGTGCCTTTTTTAGGCAAAGTTCAAAGGACAAAACCGCCACCGTAACAGGTACAAGCATGCAAAATCTGAAGGTAATGCTACTCAATGCTAGAAGTCTAAACCTCAAAATGCACCCTCTCAAGGCACTCCTAAAAATGGAGAAGATCGATATCTGTGCAGTAACTGTGACCTAGTTCAAGGATCCAGAGAGCACCTCTCCAATACCAGGCTACAACTCTTACCACACTTTTCAGCCACCAAACCAAGACCGAAACACTAAAGGTGGAGGAGTGTCCATATTCACCAAGGATATTCACAACACAAGGCTAGTTGCCCAACACAGTGCATCTGAAATTCTCCAGGTGCAACTAACACTAGGTAAGACTGCAATCCAAATTGTAGCTTGTTACAGATCTCCCACCATGCCTCAAGATTCTCACTAGACCTTTCTAAACATACTGAAAAATATTAAGATACAACCAAACACCCTAATACTGGGCGATTTCAACTACCCTGCCATTAACTGGGAAAACTACTCATGTACCAACACCTTTGCCCACCGGTTCTTGGAATTCATAAATTCCAATGCCATGATCAACTAATCCTAAGTCCCACCAGGGGCTCCAATATTCTAGACCTGGTCATTACCAACATGGGAAATCAATGCTCCACACCTATGATCACCCCCTCCTTGGTCAGGTCTGACCATAAGCTAATCACCCTTGACATCCACATCCCACCCCCACCCCCCAGTAAGGAAACCTCCATAAAAAAAATTCTCCAAAGCCAACTTCATGCTACTCAAGTCAAAGTGACAAACTTCATGACATCCATGCAGACAGGAACTGAAAGTTCAACTGCTGAATCCTACACTAAGGCACTGTATGAGCACATCCACTCATGCATGAATCGTGCCATCCCCAATAGAACCAAGATGCTCTCCTCCAAAAAAAGGAAGCCAATCTGGTGGTCCCTTACCATAAACAAACTTTACAACAAAAGGAAGAAACTGTTGCAGAAAAGAGTAAAACCCCAGGATGCAAAAACTCCCTTACCAGCCTCAGTAAGAAGCTGAGATCCCTCATAAAATCCACCAAAGCTAGTTACGAAAATAAAATTGCCAAAGATTCCAAAAACAATCACAGCTATGTCAAGAATCTAAATGGCTATGCTCAGATCTGCTCTGAGTTACAACAGAATGGCATTAAATAGGTGTGATTTATGCTATAATGTGCTCTTCTAATAAATGCTATATAGGGGAAACAAAAAGATCCTTAGCAGAACGAATAAAAGAACATGTGAGAGACATAAGAAATAATAAAATTCTCAGTCCTGTAGCTGAACACTTTAATAAAGAACATAAAGGTGAAATAAAAACTATGAAAGTAACAGTGCTGGAGCAAGTAACATTACAATATGGTAATGTAGAGTTATTAAAATATGTATTAAGATGGAAGGAGTCTATTTTAATAATGAAATATGAAACACTTACACCTAAGGGTATGAACAAAGAATGCAATTGGCAAAGTTTTATATAATGTTTTTTAACTTTTAAGAAGAAAATTGAATAATTGTTGTAATTTGATTGCTAATTGATTAATAGAAATTGTATAAATAAGATGTTTTTTAGCAAAGAAAGTTTTTATGCTGTAAAGGCTACGGCCGAGGCGCTAAGAGAAGTATGTTCTTTGATTAAAAGTGTATTTGGAAAGTAGAGCTGTTTTTCACTGGTCGTTTTGTGTTGGTTGTTATAACAATCACAAGGCACTCTATAGCTATGTCAAGAATCTAAATGGCTATGCTCAGATCTGCTCTGAGTTACAACAGAATGGCATTGAATATACTGATCCCAAGGATATTTCTAATATCCTGGCAGATTGATTCAGTGCAAACTTCACCCCCCACCCCCTAAAGGGCCCATCTCAATATCGAAAGATTGCCAAATTCCAGTAATAATGACCACACAGGTAAAAAGCGCACTCTCCAAAGCTAAGTGAATCACGTCAGTCACCCTGCTAGACAAGGGTCCAGGGAAGTAAATACTGTGAGAAGAAATAGCTAGGGAATAGTTATGGATAGGCTTGTATAGGCCCTAGGGCCGATAGCTTAGTACCAGCCTATGAACCTATGAGTGCAAACACTGGTGGATCTTGCTAAGCAAAACAAAAACAGTCTGACATTGAAAACAGACTTAGTATGAACAATTTTAATCTTAACTTCCCTTCTACTCACATTCATTTAAAATGCACTGGCTAATGGTGCATTAAGTGAACCTTGGGCCTAAGCTTGTTTTCAAACTATGGGCCCTTGCTGACATTTTTAGGACCAGACAAAAATGAATGCATTCTTTGATTCACCTTCAGGATTGTTTGTAAAATATATTTCTTGTTTAGTACACCAACATTTGTTACAGTGCATTTTAAATTTATCATTTTGAACAATTTTTCCGTAAGCAGTAAAATACATTGTATGAACCAATAATGACAAAAGTACCAATTTCAAAACATTTCAACCATAAAAGGCAATTCAGACTGCTGTCATTATAATCTACCAATATCTGTACCCAATTCAATTATGGACATTTTTATCAATTGTGTACACATCACATATCTGATTGTGATAAAAAAATGCTCACAGTAAAATATTACAATTTGCTTTACACAAATGCACACTAGTCCTACAAAAACAGATTAATGACTTTTCAACTTTGTCAGCTCAGCAAGGTCAGTCATTTTTATCCAAAACCCAATAATTATAGCTACATTGTTTACTGCATCCTTCTTAGCATAAGTCTTAATAATCCCAAATTACCTGGGGATACCCGTTTTTAAGCTTAAACTTGCTTAATTCCCTGACTGCCCAATTTGAGTGCAAATGCATCTGAAATTTGCATTAAAGTGACCTCTGTACTGGCTGTTAATCTGTCAGCCAATAACAGTGTCACTTTATGGCATCGAATTTACATGTGGCCAGCCAGTTTCATTGACAGATTTACTGTTAGTGTGCAGAAGTGGCTGAGGTGGACCTTGTTTGCTTTAAGTGTTTAATTAGGTCTGCTCAGTCCATGTATTTACAGGGTATGTCAGATCTGTTGCTTGTTCATTCCTTTGAACAGGAACAGAGGAGGTTGATGTCAACAAGAGGAGATCATTGTGCAATGCCCACTTTATCTACGTCACTCAAATTCCCACCCACAGTGTCATTTTTCTTTTAGATTTCCTGTACGTCTTACATTCCAGTCTTCTTTTGTCTCCCACTGTCAACTGTCCATAAATTTTGCATTCCTGTCCCATCTGAATCGGATCTTTGTTTCCAACTCTTCATATGTAATGTGTTTGCCACTGTTCAATTCATCCTTTCACTTCTATTTTCTCTCTAAAGCTTATTTCTGCATTAAATTACTTTGTGCATCTTTCTACAGTATGTGTACATATTAAAAGCTGTGCTTGTCTTAAAATCATATATTTTTTAAGTTAAAAAAGAAAACGTAATGCAGCACTAACTGCAGTATCAGTAATGCAATACACATTGGGCCAGATTCAGGAAGCCTCCGTGTAAGAGTTATAACTCTTACACGGAGGCTGCAGTTAAACGGTGTGATGTCAGCATGTCATGCATATGCATGAGGTGCATGAGGCATGCTGAATCACACTGTAACTCTTACACGGTCTGTGTAAGACAGTAGGGGGCGTGTCTGTTGGCTAAGCCCTGCAAGCGGACACGCCCCCGCAAGTCTATAATGGCTGAAAGTAAACAGCCACGAGAAAGGCCATGGAAATGTGAATAAACACACTACACAACACATGCCCCCACAGACCAGCAATGTAAAGAGTGAACAGATGTTATAAAATGAAAATAAAAACAGTTTTATTTTTTTTTAAACCCTGTAAATGTTTGCTACTGTGTGCGCTCGTGTGCGCGGGTGTGCTACCAGCGCAGCTGCAGTTAACAATCAGTGGAAAAGGATATAAGAAATAAATATGCAAAGTAAGCCAAGAAGTAATAGCATAGCGGTAGAGTTGTCGGCTTAAGAGCAGACAGGCAAGATTCGAGCCCACACAACAGCCTTTTTTTTTTTTGTAAATAAGCACTAAAAAGGCCCCTGACAGTATTGTACAAATGTAAAAGTATTTCCTTTTGTAAAATGGAATGAAATGGAGCATATATTTCCAAGTAATACAATAATAATAATTTCTAGACATGTACTGATA